>NW_027114184.1:193896-197015 GCF_000696795.3 Halyomorpha halys
ATAATTTGCAGTCAAATCTCACACTTATCAACTTTGTGCTGCTGTAAGCGGTATTTTATAAACCTTGCTTCATTTAATCGGCATTACAATGGTGTATTCAAGTTTGTTAAGTTAGTTTGGTACGATATATTATATTTTAATGAGGTGTAGATAGTTGACCGTAGATTAATGATTGGAGAAGTTTGTCGTCTTCCACTGAAACTCAGGTCAAAACGTCGGCATAAAATAAATAAATATGGTTTTGTTTATTTATGTTGTTCTTTGCTGACCGCACCCCTCGACAAACTTCTCCAATCAAATATTATGTTTTATTATTATTTAATTGAATGCAGGTTTTCCACACCGTTAGTTAATATTTTAGTTTCATTAACAACGGTGATTCCACGTGCGTAGATATTTTCTGCAAATTCAGTAAGGTACCATTTGTTTCTTCTCAAAGAGTTGTGTTTTGCCAATTCTTTTGCTTCATTTTTAGCTTCAGGCTTGCGGAAAAGAGTGCTTATTTTCTTCAGGTTTATTACAGCTACTTTTAAGTTGATCCTGTTTGAGCAAGTTCAAGTTTCAATGTTCTCGGCTCATTATGTGCATGCACTGCTTGAGAATTTCGTGTGCTGCCTGGTTATTGTTTCGTTTAATAACGAAAGTACACACATAAACCATCGAGCGTAACCAAAAGTAATAATAGACAACAATCATCCCTACATGCGGTGTAAGTCCAGTCTCGATTTTTATGCGGTATGGAACTTAAAACTTTTTTTATAAAAAATGATGAAAAAATTGACATTACATCGTATAATTTTTACTGAAGACTTACTGATAAAGTGTGAAATATGTTACTAAAGATTCCTTAACTTGATATGATACCGCATTAAAAGCAATCCTTAGCTCAATACTTACTTAATTCATTAGAGATTAGATTAATTTCATTACACCAGTTAATTTTAAACGTTTTTAAATACGGCTACAGGATAACATTTTTCAGCAGTCTTCACACAAGTGCTTTGCTTTTTGTTGTCACCTTTACAATTGCAGGATTGTATGTGATTTGAAGATTAGTTGTTGTATTGCTAGAATGTTCTCCTTACCAAGTATAAATTTAATGGATAATTCAATCATAAAGTAATATTAAACTATAGGTCATTGTTATAGCCACATAATATTGGATGCAGTAGTTACTCTAAACACAACGAATTTCATGAAATAAATATTAATCAACATAATTGTAAAATTGGTTTAATCTGCATTTTGCTAAACTATTTTTTATACTTGAATGAATACATTTGTCATGTACATTGTGACTGAAATATCTAGTATTATATAATAAAATAAAAAAATAAAATATTACTAAAGGTCTGCAAAAAGAAATATTTAGAACTGATTTGATAGTATCCGCTTATCTATGAATTTTGGTGTGCTGAAATGGAAAATTAACTCAGTTTTCTACCTTGAGGTACAGCTTGTATTTAATCTTGAGATCTCGAGTAGATTATAAAATAGATTGTTATTACATAAGTCCTCCACGTTTCTTGGCGTGTTTTATTCGTAGGATGGGTTTGTCACTCCCACGGCTATTTTTTGTGAGTGGCACCCATTGACTAACGGGCCTCACAAGTGCCTTGGGAGAGGTTGTAAGTGAGTTTTGTATAATTGTATGCTTGAAAAAAGCCCAGGTGGGACCGGGACCAGATCTGACAACCTCTGGGTCGGTAGACTGGCGCGTGGCCACGCTGCTACCGCCGACTTGAAAAAAAAAAAAAATTGTTTTAAAACTTTCTTGTAAATGGCTAACTTCATATTCATGTCTGGATTCTGTACTCTGAAAAATCCTCTTATATATATCTCCAACAATAAATTGAATGTTTTCCTCGATCGACTTGATACATGTTTTCCCCGTGCTTACTTCAAATCCAAATGTTTTGTTCCATTGCAAAAACCAGTTTTTTTCTCTTTCTGATGATAACAATAAAGTGTACATTAGTTAAATTAAAAGGCAAGGATACCATACTTGAATGTATTTAAAACTTTATTACTACATTTTAATCTTATAACTCAAAATGCAAACTTGGAATTTTGCAAGATTTTCATGATTTTAAGCTACAAAACTGCCATTACAGATCATTAATTTTGGAAAAACCTATATTTGAAAAAAAAGGCGTGTTTTTTCGGTTGCAGTACACCGAGAACTATGAAAATCAAATTTCATTTGATAACTTCGACTGGACTTGTATAATTATATACATATATTTTATACATTGACCTTTATGATTCTTTTTTTGTTCATAAACTATTGCTTAAACTACTATCACTAAGTGATCTTCAGTTGAAAGGAATTTTATATCAAATATCATTTCATATTAGTTGAAAAATATTAATTTAATTTTTAATATTATCCATATTAATTAATTCCCTGATCTGTACTCGTCTTTACTGAAACTAGTTTTGTTTGATAGAATTAGTGATCCTACTATAAATCAACGGATTTATTCCTCGACTTCATAATCGAAACCGGCAATAATGTTTACACATAATCGAAAGTATATGCTAGGCATATGTAAAAAAAAAAAGCGTTGATAAAATATTATTTAGGTTTTGATGACTAAAAACCTTAACAATATTTACCTTAGCCTTTTAAGGCTAACGTTGCTTCATTTTCACAGCATTCCAACGATATACCCATCTTTGCGAAATTAGTTATATTTCGAAGAGGAATTTACGTTTGGAAGTCAAAAAACAATATATACCTTCAATAGTAGGTATCAATACTTTTATAAGTGTTTAATTTTTTCAAATCAATTATGGAGAGATGATTTTGTTAAGGGCTTTCAAAGAAAACCATATATATATTTTTTTTCATAAAAATTAATTTTTGTCTGTAGTTTTCAAAATTTTTAAATTTGTTAACCATTTAGGGAATCTATAATCCTGTGAAATAGGACATTTAATGCCTGGTAAATTAATCAAAGTAAAGAAGTAAGAATGAATAATTTGCAGTCAAATCTCACACTTATCAACTTTGTGCTGCTGTAAGCGGTATTTTATAAACCTTGCTTCATTTAATCGGCATTACAATGGTGTGTTCAAGTTTGTTAAGTTAGTTTGGTACGTTAGAGATATTGATG
>NW_027114184.1:198117-223419 GCF_000696795.3 Halyomorpha halys
ATTTTCTGATTTAGAGGTTGCATGCAAGAAAATTCAGTCTATTGAAAGAAATAGACACGCCAGCTATTATTTTCCTTGAAATATTCTGATCTCAGATTTATTAAGCAATGGGATGGAGCAGCTTTGTTGGTGAGGAGGAACGAAACGAATTAAGAACTGCAGGAAGTCTGGTCATGAAATTCTTTTCTTTGTATTTTTCCAATGTTAGTTTGTATGTGGTCAGAGGCTTACTGTGTGATGGAACACTTTAGCACCGAATTTTGAAAATCTAGTCTCAGAATGGGGATGACCTTGGAACAACATGCTAGGAAAACCGAAACGAATGAAGTTCTCAATGGTCTTTCATAATTTGCCCAATCTTTTACAAAATCCGATAGATCTACAAACAATTAGACTTCGTGATCACTAATTTCACAAGGTTTGTGCACGTCCATGAGGTTTTTTTTTTTTTGTTCCGAAGCTTTGCCGGAGATGTTTTCCTTTGAATAATGTTCCGTGGCAGAACTATAGTTAGTAACGAAACAAAAGGAATGACCACGGGAACAAGCTCTCGCGGGAGCTGTTATTCTTCAAATAATGACCCTTCATCCCGGGATACTAAATATGAAAGGAGGGTCTTTGTGAAATGGGTTCATCGCATCAGGGGGTCTCCTTCCCATTCTTGTTATCAGCCTAATGAACTTTTATTCATTATTATTTTATAAAGAAATAACATATCTACTTTAAACAAAAGCATCTCCTGATGAATAAATCTTGTAAGCATTCTCTCGCATATTCACTGTCGTTGTAAGATAGAATTTTTTATTTACATGTATCCATTCAGATAATTGATTGCGAAAAATATATTTTTTAATATTTATATTCTTTCCTGTTTACAACCTGGAATTATCCGATGATAGCAGAGGGGCCCAGAATGGAACTGTCCTATTACTGGCCAATTAAAATATAATGGTGTAGTTCGCTTCGTTGACTAAGCTTCAATTTCCAAAAGAATAGAAAGCAAAGTATTTTTTCCTCCTACGTTGTAAAAAGCTACGTTACCTATGAAGACCAAATATTTGATATATTATAATTAAATTGTAATTTTCATTTAAGTAATAAATATATTCTGTTATTTTTAAGTTTAAACTTAATCTTGTATGGTCATCATTATATGCAATTTTAAGCGATAGATATACTAACTGGTTCAACCTATATCTATAGCAGTTTCTTTCAGTTATCAACTGTGTTACGTTATAACTGATTAGTCATATTGTTTGTTAATAAGGTGGCGTAAATATTTGTATTGCGAGAGACGCTTTTGTTAATGGTTCGCTAAGTTCATTGCTTGAGCTCATTATTTATTAATCATATTTATTTTATTATTAATGCAGCTAAATGGAAAGATTTTCTTCTTATAATGAATTAAAAATTCATGAGGATTTATTCTCAGAACAGGCTAAAGTAGTTGATTAATATTTAATACACATAGAGGCTATGTTATTAATAGTTGATTTAACCACTAAAAGTAAAAAGAAAGTAATTATTTTTTTTACTTCCTTTTTAGGATTCTAAAATGTTCATGATTTTTTCATCTACAACAGGTGTAAACAAACATTTAAGCCTAAGAATCTGACTGACTCTTACATTACTTATTCCGAAGGGTTAAGACTCTATGCCAACACAGATAATATCATATTATAGTTATAATGTTCAATTGTATTGCCCGTCGTTTAGTTTGTTTCTTAATTGGTCGTAAAATAAAATATCCTAATTGTAACATTGTATGAATTACTTAATATGTTTCTACAACGTAATTGTACTCCATGTTGGGCAGTAATTTAGAGATACCTAATCTACAGTTCAGGTAAAATAAAAAAATATTATTTATGTTCTTTACTGTTCCATGTTTTACGCATCATTTTAAATTTAGTAACAGAAATTAATTAATAATTCTGATTATCTAAAAAATTAGAAAACGTCAAACAATATTTTTTACCTTGTGTTTTTTTCTGTGGATAGCTCAATGGATTTTATAAAAAATCATTTTTTTTACTTTTGGAATGGCTGAGATAATGTTTTTCAATAATTTAGCTTGTTTTTTCTTGTTTACCCAAGTATCAATAACCTTTATTATTTTACATTACAAATATCTTAAATATGTTTTTTATAAATTTTTTAAAAATATTTTTCTTTACGTTTACTATTCACTTTAATTTAAAATATCTTTTTATTATGTAGTAATGAATAGTCCTACACTGATGATCCTCATTAGAGCGGAAACATATCGCATTCCTTTTGTCGAGACCTTTCAGCTAGATTTGTGGTTCACCTCTTATCCATCTCCCTTTTAGTTCAGCACTGAACATGCCCTGCATAGGTTAGACCATATCCTCTTCTTTGTCTGTAATGCACCACATCCCCAATACCGCGTCCTTGCTAAGATGGGAGATTAAATCCACCACTCTAGCTCTAACGGTTTATATTCTAATGATGGAGTGCTAATCCCATAAATTATTCCGTTTCTAGGTATTTCATTGAACCCTTTCCAGGAATTCGTTATACAAAGAATGTGAAACTGTTACTTGGTTTCAGTCCTGCATGTACTTTGAAGCATTAAGTTAGATCTACCTGAATGCAGAAATATGTCCATAAGTTCACTTCACATTGCCTCCCAAGCCCAGAGCAATTAGCATTTTCAGTCAAAGGACGAAGCGATTCCTGTAATAACGGAAAGCTCTAACACAACTTTGTTGCCTCCAAAACGTTTTAGGGCTACTCAAATTCAACTGGATATAACTAGGGATAAATATTATCATCTATCATTCTGTCGCTTGATAAGAAACATCGCTAATTTATACAAATTGTTTTGTTAAATGTATATAGTGGACAGCTATATTGTGTTGAAATCGAATGGATTTCTGTTGCCATAAAAAAATTTATTTTAAAAAGTTACTTTGATTAATTTAATCGCCTTTAAATTCGATGTTTAAAATTATCAAAATTTTACAATGAATATAAGAAGGTCATAGTTTGAGTATCTAGGACAATTGAGAGACAAGAAATCATAAAATAAATTAAGTTCAAATAAATTATTTGCCCATTGAGGTTCAACTTAAAAAGTAACGGTATAGAACCTTTATGTAGAAAACTATTTTTTTCCTTCCATCCTTACTTGTTTGTAGCATGGGTTTAGGTAATATCAGTATTACGCAATATAGTATGTGATAGTAATCACTAATTTATTTTTAATTTTCAACCGGGGAAACCAATTGCTATCCAGGCATGTTTTCTGCTGAACGATAAGTAAAGTAATACAGTCTCATGAACTGTGCATACAGGTTTCAGCCGTTTTATTTGTATTTTATATTCGCAAAAAGGACCTTTCTATTTTCTAATGTCCTTTACGTATGCTTCTCTTGTGCAACAATATCCAATAAATGTAATCATGAAGAGGCTAAACTTGAAGCTATCATCTGGTAGCTTATTCAGGTGGGTTATTGTAAAATACAAGACCCCTTTCGTCCAATGATAGACTATTTCGTTGTGATTTTTATTGGAAAAAAACTGGATGGTACGTGTGAAAAATATCTATGATTAAGCTTGGTTATGAAGAACCCTTTGTTGTGATCGTAAAATTAATTTACATCTTTAAAAATATTAAGGCCTCGACGTCCTCTCTCCTAGGTCTATTGGAGTTCTAGCAATGGGTAGATTCTTTACTTGTTGTATATATTTTTAATACAGTCGTAAATATCAAAACATACTTTAAAATAAAATAAAAAATATTTATTGCCTTTATCTAAACTTCGGTACAATTTTTTTTTTTTATTTATTGCCTTCATCTCTACAATTTTTCCCGGAGCTCATTTATCGCGACTGAAATAGTTTGTTAAGGGTTCATTGAATTCATCAAAAAATTTTAAACAGATAATGAGAATGAGTGAGGTAATTAGGAATAGATATTGATGTAAACCGCTGGGCTAAAATTTTCAGAAATAATTGATTTTAGACCAAACGAAAAACGGGATCAATTGGATGGATAAGTCAATGGGAAAATGTTTAAGGTTAATTTCAAAAGTAACTATAATGGAGTATTATTTTAGCTCCATGTTTTATTTCCAATACTAAATTAAAATAAAGAAAAAAATTATTGTTTGTTTGTTCTCCAATGTCCGGATTGATGAGGTGGCTAGCAAGTGAGGGTGAAATGATTTAAATGTTATATACCCCTTCCATTTGTATTTGATATAATGTTCATGAAGACATACGGACTGCTGATATTTTATTTGTGTAGGGGGCCGGGCATAGAGAAACAAACGAGCGGCTGAGAAAAATAAAACTTAAAGAGGGTCGTATTTTCATTTCTGCTCGGAGCCGGCTAGTGATTCATGCTCCTATAAATCTGGTCTCTTCACCTGATCCGTTATAAATATTAAGGGTAGCCCCTGGTGGGTATGGGTCCCACCTGCGCTGTCCTATCTTACACTTTTCACCTATACTCCCCTCCACCATGACCGTTTTCCGAAATTTTGTTTATTTTTTTGACATTTTTATGTCTTTTTTTAATATAGTTTGATTCTTGACACGTTTCGCTTTGTGAATTTTGGAAATGAAAAAAAAAAAGTGTGTTCACGTTCCTTCGGCTTCATCTAAACATCCCACTCATTTTTTATTTAATGTTATTGTAATAATAAATAATAATAATTTGTTTTATACTAAAAAATATTATTGTTTTTGAATAAAATTCGATTCTAATGCTTTTTTTTTTTTAATGCACAGTGTATTATATTTGAGACGATTTTGGTGAGATTTAATTATTAAATAATGGATAACCATGACATCTCAAAGACACCTTGAATGAATTTTCAAACATTTAAAAAAAACATCAAACCAAACTTACGTCTTAAATTTAAATGGTTTTTTTTCTTTTATATAATTTAGGAATTTCTCATTCCCCCCTCCCACTTTGACCAAAAAAAAGTAAATCTGTTATGTTAAAAATGATAGAAACACAAATTTACCATTTCTCAAATGAATCCAATCTGAAAAAGATTTTAATGAAAAAAAAGAGATTAAAAAAAATTTCAATGTATTTAAATTTAATCAAACCGAACTGATTTTTATGTTTAAAAGGTGTTTGACTGTTTTAATTTCTTTCTTATAAATTTGAAAATGAATTTTTCGTTCTTGGCCTTTTTTTGTTTTTCACTCATATAATATTTAAAGAAACCTTTTAAATATTATGAATAATATCAGAACACAATTTTACTTTTTTATAAATAAAACATTGGCATTTATATATTGATATAGTGTATAAATTAATATAATATGGAATTATAAATCGATGTAATTTTGGTTTAAAAATAAAAGGACTTGATAGCTCTCCACGTTTAATATTATTTTATATGTATCTAAGCTCTAATTGTGCTTATTAAAAAAAATCGGCAAATAATACATAATAAACACATTTCATTTATGAACCATAACAATCAAAACTGCTAGTGTTGTGTATTGTTTTAATTGATGAGAGTTGTAGTTGTTATATTACTTAAGTTGAAGGATAGGAATCATTGGTCAGTAACAGTTTGTTATAATGACTTTTTTGACTTTTGTAGGCTCTTATATTGGCACAACAAGTGATAAATTAATATCTCTATGTATTTTTTATTATTATTTTCGTGTAATTATGATATATTAAACCTATACCTAAGTTAGACAAAGTTTACAATAATTTGGATAACTAACATCAATAAATACAGGAAATCCATTTCATCTCGATTTCAATAAAGCATGTCATCGATGAGAGAAATGATATACCATCATTATGTAGGCGGAAAACAACGACGTCTATTTCCAGCGAGCTACACTGTCAATTAATACTTTCAGTAACCCGATCTCAGCAAGCGTTGCATATTTTCCCTTCAATTTGATTTCCTAACAATAATGTTTTATTTAATGAACAACATATATATCTCATTACGGAAAAGTTCAACCATGGGAAAATCAATGTTCTATATGTATAATTACTACCAAAACTTTTGGTACCTTCTAACAATATTGTAATCGCGGTGCGTTAACGTTGTTTGTCATATACAATTGCTATGTCTAAAATAAGGAGGGTTAAAACAAATTTTGAGTTATGTAATATCAGGGTGTTAAAGACTTAGTATCATAAAGTTTTTTTTTTCGTAACCTCATTTATTATTAAATTTATACAATACATACAAATGATAAATATATACTAGCATGCTAGTGCCTTGGATTTCCTTGTGGTATGGTAAAGGTTTGTGTTATCTTTCAATATATACGATAAAAAATTGGCTAGGGCGAGAAGATGTACACTAAAATTTAAAAACGTCAGTTTAACAATAAACTCTTCTCAAGAAAACAATGTTATTTATCTATTTGGTTCACTATTTAATGTATTGAACTTTCGTAACTATGCAGTGCTTCTTGTCTAAATAGGAGGATCATACCACTCGGTTATTTAAAAAAAAAAAAGTGAAATTAGAAAAAAAAAATTCGATACAGTTGAGTTGATACTCTACATTTAATAATATTTTCGTGATTTAAGTATATTCAAAGGCAAACAATTTAATGAAAATCTTTGTAGGCCGGGAGATTACTCTGAGGGGGGTATCATCCCAATGTGCATAGCTACCGTTTTGAAATTTTATTTATCTTTTTGAAATTTGTTTTACATTTGTTGTATGGCCTAAGCTGCGGGAAGGAGATTGTGACCTAATCTCATTAGAGAATATGTGACCGTCCGAAACTGGATGACAAAATAGAGAAGAGTGGGGATTGATTCTGGACTCTTCATGGTTTGCATTCCTAAGAACTGATTAGCATTCTTTTAATTAGGTGAAATATTTCTAAAGTTTATTTTTATTTTATTCTAAGAAAACCAAGAATTATTTTTATACGCTACTTAAAAGTATTTAAACTAGCGCATGTTTAAAGAGAATTTAAGTTCTTTTCTTAAGTTGTTTGCCTATCTTTTGGGCTTTTGTTTTTCTGTACTTGTGTGTAATATCACACTGTCATATGTTTATAGATGGTAATGGGTATCATAGAGCTCATTCACACCATATTTAGGAATATATAATTTCAATGATAAACAAATAAAATAACATGTTAAACATAATAATTGCTATTTACAATATTTTTACCTATTTGTAGTAAAATAATCTTATACTGCCATGCTGTGCTTGTAATCTAGGTGAAATAAATTAGCATTATTCAATTTAGTTACACAACTTCAAAAACTTATATTATTCTTTGATTATCAACTTAATGTCCTAATGATAAAAATAGATTTTATGCAATGCATATTTAAAATAATTAAAAATATTCAAACATTTTGTACTACACGAAGTCTATCGACACACTTAGCTGTACAATAAAAGCTAAGGAGCTTAAAGCATGTTGTTATGACATACTCGACCCTTAATCGAATAGTACTCCTACAAAGGAGGCAGCGAGTAGAAAAGGGGAATAAAAGGCTCTCAGCAATAATACCAGCCCATAGGGGATATTACAGACGGGAAAAAATCCCTTATTTCTGACTGTCAATGATACTGGTATTAATACTGCAATAAATATTGGTTTTATTTATTCTTATGAAAGCTCTAGTATTCTAGATTTATTTTTAGTTATAAAAACAAAAAATATATAAAACATTTCAGGTTCTTTCTGAAGTTAAACAATTTCTAAAAAAAAATTATTTAATTTTTAGTCTATATATTAGTTATATAATTATATAAGTTTTAGTCCTGCAACTTAAGTTCCAAATGTTCTTATGAAAGCTCTAGTATTCTAGATTTATTTTTAGTTATAAAAACAAAAAATATATAAAACATTTCAGGTTCTTTCTGAAGTTAAACAATTTCTAAAAAAAAATTATTTAATTTTTAGTCTTTATATTAGTTATATAATTATATAAGTTTTAGTCCTGCAACTTAAGTTCCAAATGGTTTTATTTGTTAAAAATTTATTATGTTTCTTTTTAGGACATTATTTTATTCCCTTTATCCTCTTCTTTATTCTTTATATTATCTGAACAACATTTTAGGCTCTTCTACCCATTATCAAGTTTTAACAGGATTATAATTAATATACAGTTGCAAACAACAGAGTTTACATTGCATTTTAATAAAAAAAAATGTACACTTTTACATATGAATAATTCATTATTTAACAATATATACATTCACTTCACTAATTTATAACCATTTACTTATCTAAAAAAAATTTGAGGTTATGCAAAAATTTCTTAATTATTGCTCTTATATTTTCCAGATACCATGTTAGGAATTTGTAGTAATGTCATTTTAAATTAAAGTCATTTCTATACATTCCAAATTGAATATAAGTCTATTTTTTTTTTTTTTTGTTAAAAATCTTATTTTTTAAATTTTCATTGATGCTGTTTTCAAAAATGTTTTTACAATTGGAAATAATTTTTATTTCGATTGACAACAAAGTCCTGAAAAGAAATATAATAAAGTTTAAAAAAGTAACTTTCAATAAAAAAAAACTCAATACGAAATGGTGTGTCACAACGTTATGGTTGATATAAAAAATAAATATATATATATTGAATGCAACTTTCATTTTACGTAATAAGTATCATAGATACATAAACAATGTTTGTTATTCCCCTTTTACAACTCAATTGAACTTTACTATGCACATTTATAAAAATTAATTTATGTCAATGACATGTTCTGAGGAATTCTTGACAATTTTTGAGTCCGGTCATCTTTGGCTCAGGCTGAACCTAGCATTAAAAGTTGACCTTGAAACTTTACCAACTTATGGGTTGCCTGGTAGCGTCAAGCTGTTGAACGACGATGGGTTAGCTTACTGAGATCGTTTGCAGCTGATGTTATTGAGGCGTCTTCCTAGCAACCTTGTTAGCTGCAGCGACGCCGATTCGCCCGGCCTAGAAGGGTTGATTTTTGTTTCATGACGGTCCCACAGAAGGAAAATTTGACATTCCCCTCTAGTTAGGATATGTTGTTTACCATTAAGAAACGACCAGTTAGGGGTTAACAAAACAATTAATGAAAATTTCCAACTGTTGGTAATCATCGAAAAATTATTAATCCTTGTTTAATTGTTTTCTTCTGATTTTTGGCAGTTTAAGAGCTTCTTCTAGTTCTATTGTCTTTCTTTCTTCTTTCTTCAGATACAAGTTATTCAAATCATTTTCCAAATAATTCGAAATTCTATAATATGTAGTATTTTCTAATGTGGTATAGCAATTTTGCACCATAAGTGTAGCGATGTGCATGTTGCACTTTATTAATTACTTTTATTTGTTTTTTAAATGTCTAGTAAGAATTATATGTTTGTCAGAATAAATAGTGCGTTAAAGTGATTTTTTTTATCTGTTTTGTTCAATTCTTCAGTTTTATATGATATTCATAAAAAATGAATATGATAATAACCAAATTCATGAAATTAAAATCGACGGCTTAATAAATCGAGGCTTTACTGAAACTTGTTATTTATCTCTTCTCGATGTAAATGACCCCTTAATCTGAATTCTAAATTCACTAAATGCGCTTAAGCCAACTCCCTTATTAAGAGGTTGAAATCCTCCCAATTAGGTGTAATGCTCTCTCGTTTACCGGTGAGTTATAAGCTTAGATTTACATTGAAATTGGGAAGAGCCGGTAGGAGGGGTTGATGGAAAATGTGCCATCAATCGAGAAGGGGGTGGGATCGGGGAGGAAAATTTGGGGAGGGGGGCTCATTTGCCGAGGGCCGAATTTCCCGTCCTCCCGCCCGCTTTGATTAGAATTTGATTAACGTATTTTTGTAACGAGTTTCCAGGCTTGTTGGGTCACACCGAATTAGTTCACCTTCCATTTCTTTCACCGGACTTTGGAACAATTTTTCAAATTAGAGCAATCTGAATTACTGGTTTGCACCATACAGGGTGATCCAGATAGCGCTGTTTTTCCCCTCACTTATTTCTCTAAAAATATAATTTAATTTAATTCTACAATTATGACAGGGAACTATGCAATATTTTTGTACTATTAAAATTATTTTAAAACATTGATTCTTGTCCGTTTTTCTTCGATTGTTTATTTTAAAGTAATTTGTACGTTTGTAAGAATAAACTTTCTGTGCAGAAGATGGAAGCAATGAAATTCAAAATCAAGTGATTTGCGAAGTTTTTTTTGTCTTGTGGGAAGATTTTTTTGTTTTGTTTTATTATAGATTTACTATACGATTTTTGGTTCAATTAACACCTAGAGCTCACAGATCAGACAATTCGGTTTTATTCTAATGAAATATAATGAAATATAATATATGAAATATAATGAACCTCATAAATTCTTCCCCTCCAAAAAAAATAATTAAATTAAAAAGTAAGTTCTGTTTGATTTATATTTCTAAGGATTTCTATTTCTCATAACTACTGATGACAACTTACAGCTGAGGTCAAGGTATATGAGGACAACTGCTTTGACTTTTAACTTATTTTTAATATTTTTTACGGCTTAGTTTATAACCTAGAATGAAAAAAATCAGACAATATCTCAGGTTTTGATTCAATGGAACGAAATTGTAAATTTTTACATTCAATTTTTATGTTCGTAATGATAATTATAAATATTTGAACTTGATTCTATGGGAATTCCTGCTACGGGTTTTAAAACAGTATGAAATTTAAATGGGAAAAAAATACAGTGAGATATGTTTATTAAATACTTTAAATTGCCACTCCACTTTATGAATATAATTCACTGACGATTTAAAAAGGAATAGTTCTATGACTGCAAGAAACCTACGAATTAAGAGCATTACATGACTAGTAGGAGTAGTGTACATAAACTATTCTGTAGATGGAGATAATGAGGCCATATTCTTTTCAGGCAGTTAGGTCATCAAACATTGTACTGGAAGCATTAGATGATGAGCAAATGATTTCGTGATGTCTAAGGAGTTTTTAATGGAATGATATGTATCTATTTCGGGTCATCAACTACAAACAACAACAAAAAATCCTCTTCAATGGATGGGAAAGCATATCCTAATTTTTAATGGTTTAAAATTAGACTGAAATCAGCTCACATTGAGTGTGTTTTTCCTGTGTCAATAGTTCTCTCCAAGTTCGCGGAAATGACGAAAACATTGTATGTTTTAATACTCCTATCTAAAACAAATAATCTTCATCCGAAGTTACTATCTAATCAATTTCAAATTATTATTTAATGATTAATTATTATTATGTTCATTTCAATGCTATTATTATTTTATATAGTTCATTTTCTTTTCAGTGTTACGTTTAGCTTAAACATTAATGTTTTAGCTTACTAGTTTTAACCTTTCTATATTTGGTCAATATCTAATCATTAACTCCGGACATATTAAAATATTTTAATAACATGATGATGTAATTAGAAAGAAAACTTCGGTAATATCTTTGAAACATCTCCATTTCAAAACAAAACCAAAACTTTTTTTGTTAGATGTGTCACTATTCAAGCAGTGGAATTAATAAAATAGTTCTAACAATAAAATGGGTTATGGGACCCTCACGCGGCCCACTCCCCAAGATTCTCGTGGATCACCGGTTGGGAATCACTGATGTATAGAGTCGATAGTAGAGAAAGAAACCTTTGTCTCCGGTACTATCTTTGAAACACCTCCATTCCAAAGCCATTCCTTCTTTTTTTTTGTCAGATCTGTCACTATGCAAGCCATGCAAAGGAGCGATATATTTTTTAAGTTATTGCAACGTTTTTCTTGGTTTTCTATCAGTCAACTATGTTTTTTAAAAAAGTGGAATCCAAGTTTTTGAAAAATATCGAATTTTTCATTGAAATTAAGTTGATGTGGTATTCACAAATATTGTGATCACAAAAAGAGATTTATTTTAATATAGAATACACTATAATTAAAGCTATTTTAGTCATCCAGTTCCTCGATTTATATGTTATTGTTTATAATTCTGTGGTATTTTGAAATTTGTGCCGTTGAAATACCGAAAGGAGTTTTTCATGGAAAACATTATATTATAAAAATTAGAAATACCCCGGACGATATATTTGGGCTTTCTGAAACGAATGTTTTCACGCTCTCCGTTTAGATAAGAATACTTTTCTGGATGTCGGGAGCGGATGCAGAACATAAAGGAAGAGGCTCACCCCGGTCATTGAAATGTGTAAACAAGATCAAGTATAGCTCTACCAAGGTATATAAACTCTCGTATACAGAAATAGAACCCTCACTAGTTGGGTCCCCCGCCAACCCATTTGCTATTGTCTGGAGGGGAGCAGGAATGGATGGAAGCTGCTGGAAATATTTCGACATGCACTTTAACTTTCCTTTGAATCGCAAATCCCTAACTTATGTTTGGCGTTTTAGCTATATTCAGTCTTTATTTGGCTTTGATCGATTTTTTCGTTAAGAGAGACGAAGCAGTTGGCTGACCGGAGACCTCTGTGACCAACAGGTACCTGTTGATAGCAGACAGGACCTGTTGAGGAAGCAACAGGAGTCACGGAAATGTAAAGCAGGCTGATAGGCAGGAGGCCTTTGTTGAAGAAGGGCACGCGACCTGTTGGAGCAGTCATCCTTGTTGTTTATTGATATCTCTACTCGCGGGATTGCCTTTGGATCCCTTCTTTATTGCGCGATTGTCATGTCCTCTGTCCGCATTTTATGCTTTTTCGTTTGTCTAACGTCCTCTTGGACAACAAATATTATGTAAGAAATAATCCAGTACTCTAATATTTCTCGAAATGTCTGGAAGGATTTTATTCAAATGTTTTGCAAAAAAAAAAAAAAAATAGGATTTTTGCCCCTCAGAAATTGATTTGCAAAATCCTATAATCTACGGAAAAATGTAAATAAAAAAGAGTGAAATATTTTTGATTAAACCAATATAAAAACTCAGTGTTGTTTGTTTTGTCGATTCTTATTCAAAGAAATATTTTTAAAATAAACAAATAACGCCAATAATAATTTTGTTTTTAAAATAGTTTTCACTTTATTGTTCAACTAAAAATGGATATAAGTATTTCACTAAAAATTAAAAAAAAGTATAAAGATAAATTTTAGAATTTTTTCTTTAAATAAACAAAAAGTCGAGAGTATTTAATTATAATATGTATGTAGGTATATTACTCAGTCATTTGAGCAATCAAACTTTTAAACTGGTTGAGCCGTTAGCTCAAACAATTGTTATATACCTACCAACGTACAAACTAAATACATTTTAATCAATATTTTTTTAAATATATTAAACTCTAATAGTTCCAAAAACGTTTAGGGAACTCGCTGCACAATTCAAGACATGAAAATTGGAAATCGGTTGATTCGTTCCCTCAAGAAAGCATTATATGTTTAGAAACGTTGAGAAACATATTTAGTACGGTATTTTTAAAAATATCTTGTGCTTAAATTGTTTTATTATATTCTTCAAATATCACTGTGTAATTTGAACTATAAAACCTTTAGATGAGTCTTCCGGTCAATAATTATTATATAAGTACACACTTATTTGTACAAACAAAAAATATTTGAGCCCTGGTTGATTCAAAACAATTGCGGAATCTAATTAAATAATGTGAGCCATGAAACGTGAAAATTAGCTGAACCATTCCTTCAAATAATTGTTAAACACCTACAAACAATCGTCACACACCTTATATATTTAGAAGTGTTTTGGAGTAAGGTTCAGGAAAGAACGAAACAACTATGATAAGTATCCCGTGGCACCACGGTGGCTGGATTTATTTAGATTTGTCCTATGCCTAATTCTTGCGCTATCTCAAAAACGGTTCATTTTTGGACTTTAAAATACAGGACCCAACGTACTTGGATGTCCGTGTTGGAGTCAATAAAACCCAAATTGAGCCTCTACCAGAGTTCCGAATTCTATGAGTTAAGTTCCAGTAAGAATTTAAGAATGGAAATTGAGATTTATCCCCTTGCCATAAAATCATTTGATACCTCATTCGTCAAAATCCATGGCTCCTGAGAGCCGGAAAAATAGTTTCATTTCGATAGGTTTTATAAAATGGCATTCCCCTCTCAATTTATTGCTTTCACTTGGTTGTATTGGTTATGTAGGAAAATAAACTACAGAATCCTTTCCCCCCGGACCCGCCCCTCTAAGACCCCTGGGGAGCGACGGTCCTATAACTTTTGAGATATTAGCTTAAAACGGGAAGAGGAGACTTGAAGATAGTTTAATCGAGCAATATTTAAAAAGCGCCTGAAATTTAAAACCGGCATGTAATCCACTCACGCCTTTTTTTTTTTCTTACCTCCTGGAGCAAAGAAGAAGGTATTTACAAATATATATATACAACTCCCGCCCTGTATGGTAGCCTTACTTACCTGACTTTGAGACAATTATAGCGAGTAGGTTGCTCGATGAACGACATGTCACAATCTCATAAGAGGAGATCATAACACAAAAAGAAAAAGCGTCTTAGCGGAGCGGGAAAGGATGGCCTAATAATATTATAAAGCCTAATTATAACTATTTTTTTCACTAAACATCTTTTGCAAACAGATTGGAGATTCGATTGACACCATCTGTTAATGACAGGTTTAATAATAATGATACCTATAAAGGTAGATGTCTGACAAGGAGATTATTGATGGATCTCTTCGTATAAAATATTTTTAATTTCAAGTTAAGAGTATATAACAATACGTGCTGACATTCCACATGCCAACTATATCATCAAGATCTCATCCACTTACAGTCTCAGTTAAGTACATGTTTATTATATACCTAAGTATAATATTGTTATTATATATTTACACAATAAAGGAGGTAACAAAAAAAAAAAATACGCATGAAATATTTTGAAAAGATAATAACTATTAAACAAAGCTTTGTATTTTACCTCGTTCATATTGAACAAGTTGGATCTCTATTAAAATAAACTGAATGTTTTTTGTTTTTTTTTTATATTTAAACAATAGTCTTCTGTTACAAATGTAGGACAACCTTGTTAAAATTACGATTAAAAGATCACATATTCATGAGTGAAATGTATTGGTTGAGATTCACTCAACCTTTGAATGATTTAAGTTAGTGAAAGAACTCTCCGCCTTTACATCACTAATGTTTCTTACTAGTTTTCATAATATTTTACGATGTATTGAGTTAACTTTTTATTAACAATATCAGTTAAATGTGGCAATGATTTTTTCTTTATAAAGCTTATAACAGAGTTGGGCATAAAGTATTCGATTGACGAGAGACGAATACATGGTTTCGATTTTAAGATCGCATGCTCGCACATCGATTTATTTTAACTATACTGATTTCTAAGTACCTTATATTAGGGTCCTCTTATATGCCTCTTAAGACGCTGCAAACGAAAATGTTATCGATTTTATGATCGCACGCTTGCGTATCGATTTATTATAACTTTTCTAATTTCAAAGATATTAATATCCTTTCGAATTTTTTTAAGTTGCAGAAAATATCCAAAATTAAATATGTATAAAGGTACTCTAATATAAGGAGGAATCCAAAGAAAAGTTAAAATAAATAGATGCCCGATTTTAAAATTAATAGCATTAGCATTTATGCATCTCTTAAAACATATAACGGGACCATATGTATGTTGCAATCTGAAAAGGTAAAATAAGTCTATACGCGATCTTAAAATCGATGGAATTTTCATATTTTACATTTCCCAAAACATATAACATTTAAGAAATCAGAGAAGTTAAAATAAATCGATACGCGATTCTGAAATCGATAGCATTTTCGTTTTTCGGGTCTTAAGAAACATATAAGAGGAACCTAATACATTGGAAATCAGAAAAGATAAATTTAATCTATATGCGATCATAAATAAATTGTATTTATTTAGTATAGTATAGTATTTATTTAGTATAATAGTAAATTATATTTACCACCATAGGCCTGTAAGACATAAAATTTCGTCTTAATACGTATACAAATGTATTCGGATGGTTAATTATTTAATTTTTTCGAATAAGAGACTATTCTTGTAAAATAGTGACGAATACAAAAGTATTGGGAAGGTTAATTGTATTTTTTTTGTATGACTAATTGATTATTCGAGTAGAAAATTCACGTATTCGTTTCTCGCCAATCGAATAATAGTTGCCCAACTCTGGCTTATAATATACGATTTTCTCATGACACGAAATTTGGATACTGATCAATAGAGTGCATTCATCAGATTAGCTTAATTAATCAATTATTAAAACCGTGTAAACCTATTAGATAGGTTAGTCCAATTAGAGGAACCAGCGGTCCCCTGAACCGCAGATTGCTGAAGCAGCTATGACTGCTCTCGTTATTAGCAATAGTCATACGCCCCGCTGATCCATTAAATAAACATTGACGTCACTGTTCAACCAATATAGCGGAATCGATATATAGGCCGGGCTGGCTGTGTTAATTTCAAATCTAAAGCACTATTCAAAAGACAATTTTGACCTTCACAACTGTAGGTAAAACAAAACAAACAAATCTATAAATTATTACATTGTGGATTATTATTTAAACTGATTGTTTATTATAACAGTAGTGTACAATGTTGTTTTTTTTCGGTTCGCTCTAGAAACCTTATAGATCTTTGGCCGCACGAACTAGCTTCTTCACGCTTGGCAATCTTGGGTTACTTCTTTCCATTTTACTAGGGGTATTCATGATGTGTTAAATGTAAAATATTTTACTATGTTAAATGTTATAAGTATAGGATTGTGAGCAGCCCTATTTAAAGTCATGTTAAATGATAAATGCATAAGAGCTCCTAGTGGATTTTGTGAGAAACTTTTTTTATAACATTTCCTTCTACAACTTCCTATTGTTGTTTACTTCTAAGTTTTCACTGAGTATTTATAACATGTCTAAATTGGGTGAAAAGTGAAAGTTGTGTATAAGTTTGGCTACTGAGTGTCTTGTTGATCTTCTAACTTGTGAGGAAGAGAATGAAGATGAGCTAATTGACAACTGTCATTACATTATTATTATTGTCATTCATTGCTTTGTTAGTTATAAATACATCCAAAACAATACTAACACAAACTGCAAGCAAGTATCCTCACAAGACTAAAAATAAAATAGTGACGAGCTCAGCTGGTCTGTTGCGTGACGTCATTCTCCATTTAACAGACCTAGTAAAAGTACATTCATTACCAGTGATGCGGCGAGAGGGATGAGCTGGGATCTCTTGAGCTCTGCTCTGCCCCTCACACGTGGGGGATAGAGTGGGCTCAGGGATCCTCAGGTCGATTCTGTAAATATTGTATATATTATTTTATCATTATGTTATTTTATTTATTTATTTTTCATACAGATAGTTTTATTATGTTCACCTTGTCTATTCTTTTGTTTGTATATATTTTAAGAGAGTTTTTTTTAAATTTTTATTTTATTACTATTTATTTTTTTTATTTTAGTATGTATGAGATCATTCATCACTATTACCTATTGTCCACAACTGTGTGGCAGATTGTAATATCTATCAATAAATAAATCTATTTAAAAAAAAAATCGACAGTAACAGTTCAACCTATGTTATATCGTTTTAACATGGTAAAATAACAAAATACTTCTCTATTTAATATGAGTTTTTCCATATAATAACGTGTTAAACTAAAGATCTTGAATACCCCTACTGTATGCTGCAATGTTAATTTTATAATGATATATAATTAATATTTTTCTTTCTTGACCACAATAAAAAAGCAACAGAAAGAATGGTAAATAGAGTAGATAAACTAATAAACATCTTACTCTAGACAAAATGAAAATAATCACTACTTAATTTTAACAGTGGATTTTGAAGGCTTACATAAAAAAAAAGAGATGTATGAAATTGTACAAATCAAATATTAAACATTACCCGACTGTAGTGAAGCCAAAAAAAGGATGTGTTTAGAAGTGCCACAAAACTGCTAATTTTATGAGTGGCAATTTATACGAACTACACAATCGATTTTACAATTCGATGTCTTAAGATAATAATCCGTGACTTTTTGTAAGCTATTTGAGCTCAAATTTCTGACAAAAAAAGTTTTATTATATTTCCTAACCTCGTTTAGTGGCAGGGAGACCGGTGGCCATCGTAGGAATCAACTGCATTAGTATCTATTCACGTTGATTGATCGTGTATAAGATTATGGTGTGTTAACACTGTTGGATATACTTAAGTAGAAGATATTAAGCATTTTGTTGTCGTTTATTGTTGCTTAAAGGCGTAAAACCCTCTGGTCATCAACGCCTATGGCATGATAAAAGTAAAAAAAAAATAAAATAAATAAATTAAAAAATATAGAAAAATAAAAAAAAATATATTAAAATAATTAAAAATAAAATAAAATAAATAAAAAACATAAAAATCGAAGAGGAGTTATAATTTATAAAGAAGGCGATGTGCTTTTAAAAATTCAAATACTCGTGTAATTTTAGCTTCCTCATCTGCGAGAGTTTCGGATAAATTTGGGGTCAGTCCTATCCTGTTTATTGTTGGCAAATAGTGAGTACACTCTTCATAAATATGTCTAATCGTAAGAATGGACTGGCAATATTTGCACGTTGGAGGTGGCAGTTTTCTGATCAGGTGAGAGTGCGTGAGGAGAGTATGACCTATTCTCAAGCGGGCCAGAGCAACCTCCTCCCTGCGGCTGTTGCGGTAGGATGTCGACCATGGTTTTCCTGATCGTTTTATTTCTTTTAATTTACTGGGAGAGCTTTCATATTAAGCATTTTTATTTACTAAATAATAATTATTTCAATTAATTAAAGTATATATGATTGTAGTTATAAATAATTCTATCCATTATTTGCATTATTCATACATGGGGCACCTTTTAGATATGCATTCAACATAGTGGTTGCTTTTATTGGCAGATATCTGGTACAATAGCTCAGTATTAGATACAAGATTAATTGGCAGATTAAATCGGAAATGATAAATTAGTAATGAATTATCTACATAAAATTACTAATAAAGTAAATAAAATATATTTGAAGGTTTCAAAAAATCAACCACAAATGCTTGTTATAAAATGAGGTGAAAAAAGAGAAACTTTTTTATTTGGCAATTTATATTATAGTTTAATGAAAAGAGACTGAAAAGAATTTAAAGATTCAATATAAGAGGAGTATAAAAATAATTGAGTCCTCGACCTTGTTATTTTAGCGTATCCAAGCCAATAATATTTAAGTAATTATTAATTAGTAAACTAAAAATAAAGAGAAAAAAAAATCCGATAAAATTCCTTACAAGGGAAAATATAAGCCATTTGCTGCCAATAATGGCCGATATTTTTGAGAAGCTTTTCATAATTAGGGATTTTTTTGTGAGCAACAAAACCCGTCGGGGTGAAAATAAGAGAATCTGTGTGGAGTTGAAAATATGTTAATAATGCTTTTAATTACTTAACTGGCAATTACTGAAAAGCAAGTAAATTTCCCCTTTCCAGACTTAATTAAAGTCTTATTAAAACACTGAAAGCCCTTGTACATATTCCTGAAGATAATATGAGAATAAAAATGAGGGTTGGGGTCCTACTGCTGTAATTAAATTAGCACTTAAAAGAACGATTGATCTAAATGGGATTTTTATGAATTGTTAAGCTCGTAATTTACTATTTTGTTCCGTTTCTCAACTGTTGTCAATAATGTTTATTTTATAAAATTTTAATTTACATCTTATGAAATGTTAAATTTTCGGGTATTTTCATTTTACATTGATTTTATAAATAAAACAATAGATCGCTCAGAACAGAAGCGAATAAGAAATTTTAAAAGCAGACCAGAGAAAGGAGTTCCTACACATCAACTGCCCATAAAGAAAAGCCTGTCAATTTATGAGCGATTCTGAGAAAAAGAGTAATTTAGACAACATACATTTTATCGACAGAATGTAAAATTAAAATACCGGTGTTTTCTGGTAGGGTTCCTAGTCATGAACTATGCATGATTCGGAACAATTTACCCATTGTTATATTTTATGAATAGAACATGAAATTTAAGTGCTATCCGTGTGTTAAACTTTGGCTGTTATTTGTTAAAATACAGATGAATTTATTTCGAAAATCTGGTGTGGTACGCGCATCATACAACATTCACTTTCACATAGGTCCCTGGTTTTTTTATTTTGTTTAGATTAATGGGTTTGTGTTCGAAGTTATTGCTATTTTTGTGATTTTCGAAAAAAATAAATAATAGTAAATACAATTTTTTTAGCTAAGAATATAACAAATAACAAATCCGTAATGTAATCGGCAAAAATCGGGTAGTCACGACTTTTCCCGTAGAAACCAGGTGTTTCTAAGTTTCCATTCTTCTCCTTTAATTATTACTAAAATTCTTTAATATTTTGTATTTGTCTATTGTTCATTATTGCTAACAGTGAGAAATGTTTTTTTTTAAAAACATTATTATAGGTATTTCAATAGAAGCTTTTGTCTAACTATTTCAATGAGAATAAGATCCTAGCACATCCTAACATTTAATTGTACATTAACATGTTGAGTTTAATTAAAATCGTTAGTACCGTTTTGGAGAATATGGGAAACATTATACCCGCCTGAAATATTTGATTTCAATTTTGCACAGCTTTTCATTTTCGAGCTAGACTGTTCACATACACACAAACGAACACAACCACACAGACCATTTTGCAAAACAGTTATTTGGACACAGGGGGCCTCAAAACGTGTATTTCCTACGAAAACCTTATATAAACATTTTGCATGATTGCAGTACTTGTCCTTACTATATATTTCACGTAAAGGTAAATGAAAGTAAAACTGGTGGAAGTGCAAAAATTTATAGTTCTATGTTTATTTTATTTTATCAAAAACTCAGATCTGCGTCCCCAGTAAAATATTTATTCCATATTGTTTGTGTGCTTTTTATTTTTTTAGAAGTCTCGTCAATATACCATCACAATTTTACAGTTTATTTTATAAATTACATTTTGTTTGTAATTTTTTGAATTCCATATTTTGGTCATATTTTTTTATGATTGAGGTTTATTTTTTTTTCTGTTGCCACTTTTTTATATTGTCCCTTACATCCTCACTTTCAGTTTTCATTTAACCATTTCCATTGAAATACGTTTTTCTCAATTTATTGAGTTTGTTATTTTCTTAAAATATTCGCTTTTGAAATTTTTAATTTTAAATACGGGTTTTGCTTTTATTAATAGTATTATTTTCATTACTTATTAAGATATTATTTTATATTCTATTATAACAAAATTTTATTTAATAATATTTATAATTAAAAATGAAGATTATTCTCATTCTACCTTACACCGAAAGTTTTCCAGTCGTGTGTACCTAAATTATATTATTTTGTTTCCTATAAATGCTTACAAACCGAACTCTATCGAGAAAAAGTCGGTCATGCTGTCAATATTTTATAACTAATTACGATCGGAGTTGTATTTTTAATGTAATAGGGAGTGTTGTTCACCTTAGCTTGGGGTATGTATTAATTTTAAATCGGTTCTCGGTCGGATGAGGAGACCGGTCGCGGTAAGAAGATAGGATCCCGGGCCAGGGAAGGCAATGAAACTTTGATAAGGGATGATCCAGAGGCCTAATGCGGTCCGATAATAATTTAACGGCTCCTCTCTCTTGTAATAAATGTATAAGTCTTAGCTCTGAGTATAAGGTAAGGCTCAAACTGTTTAGAACCTCTTGCCGTCCCTCTTACGTCGATATTTCTTTATTAACCTCGCAGTATACTTATCTCTTTAGCAAGGTGCTTCCACTCTCTACTTGGAATGTAGAAAAAATACGAAGTCCTCTTCTAATTTTGTTGAAAGCTTTCCCAAAGTAATTTATGAATAGTTTATAATTCAGGCTTAGATAGTAGCTTGGAATATGCAATGCGATTCGTTACATATTTACGGGTTCTAAGGATGGGGCGGCCGTCTGTGGAGCATGTAACTAAGCCTCGGCGCTAAATCTTTTAGGGAAAAATTGTTTACAACTTTTTTTTCAGTGTAATCAATGATGTGATTAAAAGTAACCCACTGATGATGTTTTCTCATTATAACCAAAAAGAAATTAATTATAACGCATCGGTTACATTTTGTTAATTAATATAGATTGCACCATAATGATCATTTAGAAGTAATCTTAATATTTGTTTTCTAATATTATTTAATTTCTACTTCTTAAGACTCATAAGAGCGTGACGTGGTTATATAAATATATATATAATTTTGTTTTTGAAGTATGTCACACTTGGATTGTACTAATAGCTTTAGTAAAGTCTTTAGGATGATCTCAGTAAAGAAAGTAATCTCAGTCTACGGGTCTATCTTTGGAATACGTCCAATTCCAAATAAAATAAAATAAATGTTGCCACTATTCTAGCAAAGCAACGATATTGTAAAGGAGAATTTCGTCACAAATAAATGTTGACTCTGCTTGTAGCCTCATGAATCTATTTAGGATTTAACAAATAGATGTGAAATACTGGGAAAATTATGTGGCAAAATATTTGACCAATTTTTATTTTTTCTAAGATACTTTTTATTTATTGATAGATATTACAATCTGCCAAACAGTTGTGGGCTATAGGTAATAATGATGAATGATCACATTCATACTAAAATAAAATAAAATAAGAATAAAAATAAATAAATGAATGAAAAAAAAATCTCTCTTAAAATATATACTGACAGAAGGATAAACAAAATGCTCATAAGCAAACTATGTGTATGAAAAAAAAATAACATAACGATAAAATAATATAATTGACCAAATTAACTGTATGAAACTGAGATTACTTAGCGATGAAGTGGTCCATGCCGAAAACCCCAAGATGAAAGTTTGCTGGGATAAGTAAATTATGACGGACTGTAGGGTATTTTATAACCGCCCAGATATTTTGGTTGTATACCAAAAAGTAAAAATGACCAGAACCATAAACCTAGATATTCCTAACGACTCCAACTACCACGGAAAGACAAATCATGGGCTAGGACCTGAACTTGAAATTGGCTCAGAAAGCAGTACATACAGGATTATACGAAAATGTTTTAACAAATATCATAACACCATTTATTTTTTTTATTTATTTTATTGAATACCAGATCGGCCTTACAAAAATTAAATTATTACGAGAAAAATACGAAGAGAAAAAATAAATAAAATATTAGTAATTTCATTAATAAAATAGGTAAATATAGAATTCACAACAGGATGTCCTGCAGCAACCTTTGCTTCAGTCTTCGAGATGAGTTTGGATTTCCCAAGTTGTCATTGCTCCTTCAACTGTCCATACCTGGGAGTGGTATTTTATGAACCGATTTTTGATAAAGTTACTACACAGTTGTGGGCAATAAGTAATAGTGATGAATGATCTCATACATACTAGAATAAAATAAAATAAATAAGTGGATAAACAAAATTAAATAAATAAAAAAATAAAACTTTCCTAAAATATATACAAACAAAAGAATAAACAAAATGAACATAATCAAACTATCTGTATGAAAAATAAATCAAACTATCTGTATGAAAAATAAATAAATAAAATAATATAGTCTCTAGTCACATTTACACTCTAATTATAAAGTCTTCTATTGATTCCATTTGTTGTTTCCGATGCAATTGGCTATTTCTTACAACCATCCACTGCGATTCTTAGGAATTTATTTTGAAATGATAATACCATCTGCATTCCTTTAAATTGTATTTCTAGAAGTAGAAAATATTCCACTATCCGAGAAAAATTAGAAATGGTATAATAAAAATAATTAATATGTGCCATTCCATAGTTAGTAGTGCTTACTAGTGGCTAGAATGGTATCCCTATATGCTATAAAATTTTTAAATTCAAAAATCTTTTTTGCAACCATCTGCAGAAGGGTTTCTAAATCAGTAGAGCTGATCCTTTAAAAGAATCGAAAATCCATGTCGTCTACTAATTCATATAACCTTCAGTGTTGTATATATCTAAGTTTGTTTTCGCGATAATATCATTGAATTATTAACGTACAAATTAAAAGCTTGTAAAGCAGTTTGTTGTGACAAGGTGCAACTTACTCTGTTGGTATAGTACAGTTTAGGAACAATTTAACGTCTTGTGAGTCTGTACCCAGTTGTGCACACATATAATAAGAGATACAATTATATCTCAAAAATGACAATGGCTTCCTTATACTGCAGATAAAAATCGTACTGTAAGTGGTTTAGAAACATATATTTCTAAAACGAAGAAGGAGAAGGTGATTAAAATCATCTTATGAATTGGACTCTGTTCTAGTATTATCTAAAATCTTTAACTAAACTTCAGTAGATAAGAATATTAATCCCTACAATGGTAGTTAGGATTTTTTTTCTGTCCGGAATCCTAATGAATAAAAAGATGCGTCAGTATTTGGCAATCCTTGCTTTTGGCCGTCTTATCTCAACGTCACTGAACTTTGTCAACATACATTGGTTCGGATAGTTTTTCTGGTCAAGGTCTGTTAAAAGAATTAGTTGATGTTATGCCTTGGTATTTACATATTATAGCCATTAAGATACGTTAATCTGTGTGTAATATAATATGGCCTCAGTATGACTCACTCCGTGTGTTTATCTATTTATCTGTATTATGATATTTGTTTTGGTTTCTAGGTTATTTACTTAGTGTCTATTGACTATTTTAGTTCCACTTACCCATGTATGAAATATGCTATTTAGGGTGAAGTATATATTTAATTAATTAAAATCACGTATTTTTTAAAAATAATTTGTTTAATAGCAGATCGACCTGGTGGTCTTAACATGGTTAATGTAAGAGGTACATTTTTGTTTACAATCGATTAGGGGGGGGCATCGTCCCATACAAAAGAAACCCCTAACTATATGCTTATATATAATTAAGATGAAATAAATAGATTAAAATAATAATTCTTAAAAAAATAAGATAGTAAAGTTAATAACAAAAACAATGATATACATTTATTTAACAAAATAAATAATTCACTTCTAATGGAAAAAAAAGATAGTGATTTTAGAAAAAATATGAAGAAAAAAAAAGAAATTACGATAAATTAAAATTTTAGAGTGACAATAACAGAACTGATAATTATGGAATTTATTACAGGATGGCCTGCAGCCCCCTGGGCTTCAGTCTTCGGGTTGTGGTTGAGTTTCTCAAGTCACTGCTCCTTTATCTTTAGGTAACTTGGAATGGAACTTAATGAACCTTTTTTTGATGTAATGCTCTAGGTCTTGGGATGTTACTGTAACGTTTTCGCGAAAAGTGATGAACTGGAAGTTCCACTTTATATAATAGATTTTACTCTCTATTTTTTTTTTTTTTTTTTT
>NW_027114184.1:225597-238148 GCF_000696795.3 Halyomorpha halys
AGGAAATTTGCTAAGGTTGATAGTAGACCTTTTTTAAACTAATTTTCACCTTATTATTTTGGACCATATGAGAGACTATTTTCAAAACATCAAGATGTAAAGGAAAATACAGTTGCACATTTCTGAGCGAAGATGTTAATTGATAAAATGAATTCTCGATTATTTTTACACTTATCCCCAGGTTCCCTCTAAAGTCGGACTAGCCGTTTTAGTTGTTTTTTATTTCATTTTAATAAAAAATAGGTGCCAAGTTAAATATGTTTGTGTATCGGTGAGCGAAACTTGGAATTTGATTATATTGGTGCGGAACTATCTTCGAAAATCCCACATAATCGATGTGGTGTTGGAGTATAACACTAAGTTGACTTCAATCGATAAACATACATAGAAACAAATTTCTGTTGCGTAAAATGCGATGAAACTCTTAGGTTCTTAAGCAAACATTTTTTTTTTTTCAAAATGGTATCCTGTATAAATTATTGATAAAACATTAAACAACTTATTATAAACAACTACCATTTTTATAATTTAGGACACATGGTCATTATATGACAAACATGCATGTTTTATTTATGTAAGCGTACAAATAAGTTTCCGCCGTTTTATATAAAATAGAAAACTTATTGTGAAAGAACGGTACATTACGTTTTGTTCAAAGTATTCTTCATCACCAGCCACTCTCTATCTTTACCATCTTTTGCATACGACGTCGGAAGAACCTTTCATCTTTTTGAGGCTACGCACGAATCGACTCAATTTTCGGTATCCTCTATACGATGTAAAAGGTTGCTCAAACAGGCCCTGAGGCATCAACCGGAACAAGTGGTATTCGGAAGGGGCAATGTCTGGTAAACACGGAGGTGTGGGGTATGGTAGGACTCCCTATTTAGTGATTCCAAATAGGTTTTTGGACGGGCACTATGGCGTGTCGACGAGCATGTAGGAGATTAATTTTGTTCTTTCTGAAGTAGCCACAAGTAGTAGTAATGAGCGCGTTGTTCCTCGAGTCAATAATTTTCCAAATCTCAATAATTGTTTTCGGTAGAGCTCTCTTATGGTTTCGTTCGGTTTTAGCAACCCGTTACAATCCACTTGAAACTAAACTGACCCCAGATGTTATACACTACATGAATTTTTCCATGAATGTTTAGTTCGAATCTCAATGTTGAAGTATGGCCAGATGGTTCCCATAATTGTGTCCTCGTTGGGTTACCCTTGTGGATCTATTTTTAATCACCAATGAATGTAATGCACGTTGAAAAAAAAACTTTTTTAATTATGTATGCCAAACATTATTACACTCATGCGAAATCGGTGTTCAATGTCTCCCGGTTTTAGTTTATATGGAACTCAATTTCCGCTTTTTGAATCATTTCCAACGATTTTAAACGATGTGAAATTGCTTATTGAGTTATTTCTAATGTAATGCTGCTAATTCTTTTTGCGTTTGATTGGTTTTTGCTTGCCCTGCAAAAACAATTGGTATCTCACTGTCTTAATACAGATATTTTATCCTTACTCTATTCGCTATTGATCTGGTATTTCAGATTTATAATGTTAACTTATTCGTTTAGTGCCTGTATTCAGATTTACTATTAGCGGAGATTGCAAATAGAAAATTTGATATAAATAATTTATAATTTTTACTGTTGATTTATATTATATTTCTTTATTAATACTGATTTCTTATTCTGCTTGGAATATTATTTGTTGTTTCATGACTATGTTTTCTCCAGACTACTTTTTTGACTGCATATTATCAAGCGATTCCAGTGGATCCTGAATGCTTCGGAGTATGGAACGCAGAGCCTGTCACTTAAATTTTAATAACGAGCTAAGTCCTTAGGGGTTGTTTTGTCGCCGGCGTTATTAAGGAAGGCTTAGTTTGCCGATGATGTTCAAGATAGTTCAGCGGAGCTTTTTGCTGTTATAACTTAAGTCTTAATATCCAACTTCTTGTGAACAAATTTCTTTTAGAGAATGATATGTAGCGTATAATGTTATCGCATATATGATACAATAACGGTATGTAGTAGGTTTGCTTTGTAGCAGTCTATTGGTTGATAATGTGTAAAGATATTTTGATTTTTTTGTAGACAGTCTGCTCTCTCATTATCAGTCAATCCACATTCAAGGTTGATTTCCTGGGCGTCTAGGCTTAGAACTGTTGTGGATGCTATTCTTGCTATAAGGTTCTTCAGTACTCGAGTTTATTTTTATATTAGACCATATCTTTCCTCCTTGTTATAAATAAATAATATAAATTTCGTTAATGTTAGTAATACTGAAGGTTAAATAAAATCTTTCTTAAGTTTTGATTTCCTGTTATAATATTTTCGGTGACTGCTTACTGTCTTGCCTATAGCCAAGATATTATATTTTATACTGTATTTTAAAAATTCTCATGTAATGTGCCTTTCCAAGCCTAGAATTTTGTAATGTTATTTTGCTTTGGTAATTGGTTGTTTATGTTTAGATAAGTTTTTTTTTTTTTTTTCGCGTTCCTACGAAATGAATGGTATCATTCTCACTCTAGTTGGCAAAGAGTAGCAACTGCTTCGTAACTTTTTGAAGTTTATAAAAAGGGAATAATAAGCCTGTTTTCCGGACTATAAAATAAAAATCTTTATCTACAATATTAATAGGTCTTTCATTAAAAGAAGATGATATTATAACATATTAGATGAATGCATACAAGATGGTGTTCTTTGGCGACAAAGGGATAAGGAGATTGAACGAGCACATCACAAATTACATTCCTTAATAAGCCTCTAGGCCGTAATCAGTGTGAAAAGCGCTATATAAGAGATCTACCGGTGTTTCCAGGCTAGGAACAGTAATCAATTTACAAGGGTAAGAGTCGGGTGAGAAATTTAAACTTTGACAAAGGACTGAGAATCGGATTATGGGACAGGGATAAAATGAGTTCTGGATAACAAGCGTATTGCACTAGAGAATTTTCCTTTCCCTACCTCAAGAGGCATCGAAACAGGTTTAAACATCATCTTAGGAATTCCGTTCTAGACGAATGTCCAATTTCTTGAAGCAGGCTGTTGCAATCAAGAAAATAAGATTGAGTATATACCATATTAATGATAATTTGATGGTTTATGATCATTTAAAATAATAATATTCAGCGTTACCGATATTAAATTTTTAATAAAGTAGTGTTAGCCCATAACATGTATTAGGTTATTAAAATTTTGGCCGAGGGAGTGAAGTGGCGTCGGTTCGAATCCGGTCTGGGAGGTTTTACTTTTGCTTTGTGGTAGCCCCACGGAATGATTACTAGACCTCCCCCCACTCAGATTAGAATAGATTGGTTATCTGTAGATGACAATAAAATTCATCAGTCGAAAAAATATTGGTTTGATATATGCCAGAGAGATGGTGGACACAAAATGGCCATTTATGGATGAATCACCTATATCTCAATATTTTATATATCTGGTTCTTTCAAATCTCTTACACTAACTTGAAAGGTTTTTGTATTTACTATATTATTAAAGTAATATAAAAAAATATTCTTTAATTTATTTCTCTTCACTTTTTTCACTCACACTCATACACATTAAATACACAATGCACATACTATTACTTTGTGTCTTGGCTTGTCATAATTAATTTCTGTTTCTAGATAATTTATATTTGTAGATACTCATTCCTTCTTAAATTAACATAGTACTCAGCGGTATTTTTTAATTTTTTTTTCAAAATCAACTTTTAATATATTTTGTATTTATTATAAGAAAATTTTTATATATCTATTCAAGTCTAATTTTATTTTTTAGTGCAATGAACAGCTCCAACCCCTGTTGTCAGAATGTAAGTACAGTCCTATGATAATATAACTTTTCCAGTGTAATGCGTTTCGTTTGCATCTTCAACTATCCGCCTTTCTGCCCTTAGAATGTTTGACTCAATGTAGTAAGCTGTTTTCAGATATCTTACTTAGCAAGGTAGATCATAGGCAGTTTTCAACTTTAGTGTGTCCTATCCCCTAATTTCTTCTGACTGAAATATTTTTATAAATGTTTTATGTAGACTGTCGTGATAGGTCTTTATTATATGCCAATATATTTCACATAGGCGCGCGTAATATTTTGCTATATATTAATTCTGTTATTTTTATTTGGAAAAAAAATTATGAGAATGAATAAATTTAGTAAAAAAAATTAGTAAGAACATTATCATAATTTAATATTTTTTAAAAGTTAATTTAATATGATTATTTCAACTTAAAATGACCAATAATTATTTTTTATTATTTCATGATTCGTAGATATAATATCTTTTTATTTATTTTTAATTATATTTTTGTAATTCGATTATTTAACAATTTTTCTTATATATTTATTTGCTAGAAACCAGAAGTAATGAATAAGAAATAGCAAGACTCTTCCGATAACGTTATCTTGTTATGTGATTTATGTTAGATTGTTTAACTACCCTGATTATTGCTTATGTGTGCATTGAGGTCTTCATTTTTTTTACTTCAAGCTTGTTTTGTCCCTTCAGTGTTTTGTCTTCTTCACAAACAGAAACCTAACAGCACTAGAACATATTTTTAAAAATATCATTCTTTCCACTTAGTATTTTACACTATCGCTCATACCCGTTCTAGCTTATGTCACTTTTCCCTGTTATGTTACTGACCACTGCGTAAGTTTTTCTTGAATTACATGTTTTAAATAACACAGTTAATTTTTTTTCTTGTGTCCAATCTTTATTATGTTTTATAATTAGATTTAATTATAGGTCAATTTTGGAAGAATTTTTATCATAAACCTCAAGTATCAATGTTTCACGAAGGTCGTTGCTTCTTCGAATTCAATACTCTTGAGGATTTTAATAAGATTACTGTAATACATACATAAATTATTAAAATATATATTGCCTTGAGTTAATTGGTCTGTTATTACATTCGATATAAGTTGTAACGTTCTTTCCCAATGAACACTATTAATCATAGATAAAATTCCTTTTATTCCTGGTTAATGTTCTGTTTTAGAAGTTAGATTTCTATTGTTTATAATATGGATCGGGTTTTTTTTTTTTTTTTAACGATAGCTTAAGGCTTTTATATAATCTTAAATATTTTCAGTTCTGGGTTACTGAAGTTTTAATTAGGATGAATTTTTGAAATTTTATTCTTATTTTTTGGTAATTTTCTGGAGCATCTTTCTGGCCTTTTTTAATATAATATTTCTAAAAAAAATCTCCGTTTTATATGAAATAAATATTAATTAGATCTTATACCAAAACTATTAAAAAAAAAAAAATAATTATTAAGAAGATGGTCAGGGCTGTGGTCAAATAAGGACAAAAATAGTTGCTAACTATTTTTGTTCTGTTTTGCCCGCAACCCTGAACATCTTCATAATTTGAAATTATATGGTCAATTATTTATGTATATTTAAAAAAAAAAATAGATAATTGTGAAGATACATTTTATATATTGAGCGTTCACAAAGTTTACGGCTGTTTTCAGAACATAAAATGTATTGAACATTTTTGTACAACGAACTGGAAGTTTTCAATATACAGAACCAGCTTCCATCGTTAATTATATTGTCCATTGACCTTGCCGAATTATCTGGACCGTAGGAATCGCTTTCCTTTTATGTCTTTCTGATTCAGGAAAACAAACAAAAGTCCCAGGAAGCTAAATCGGGGATAAAGGATGGTTGCGGCAGTGTTACATCATTGAACTTGGCCATAACTTCGGCGCTGGCAAGCGACATATGAGAGAGCGTATTGTCATGGTGAAGAAACCAATCGTATTATATCTCTGGGTGGACTTGATCCTTCAAACGGCGTGCACTTCAACGTAAAACTGACCTGTGGCAGTCTGTCCTGCAAGAATAAACTATTTGTGGATCATTCCTTTGGGGTTGAACTCAGAAAAAAAAAAAGTCTTAGGTTTTAAATAAAGTTACCGAAATTTTGTCCAGCTTCAAGGTGGCAATACTTCCCGAGCCACCCTACAGCCCCGTTCTATCTCCCAGCGGCTTTATTTTGTGTCGCCGAATTAAGAAAGATCTAATACGGAAGCGATTTGACACGATTCCAGCGGCAGCTTTGATGTTTTCCTTAAAAACCTCCCGCAAGGAGAGTTCCAGGGAGCATATGGACAAGGGAAAGAATGCTGGCATCAATGTGGTGATTCCCGAGGGTCATTGAATTGAAGGCCTTGATATTGAAGACTTTAACTTTGCTGTACAAGAATGTTTAATCAATTTTTGGTTCTGTAACCGGTATTAAAACTTTGTGTGCGCGCCATGTATATGTACAATTTTTAGTTTAGAAAATTAATGAAAACTAGACCTCCACATTAATAATAAATAGCATCTTTATTCAAAATAAATACATTGCCAATGATACAGAATATAATTTCTTTAAATCCTGAAAGTCCTTTGTTTTTATACTCTCCATTATTTAAAAATAATGTTTAAGACTGGTTGTTTAAAAAATAAAACCCATATTATTATTACCAATTTTCTTTTCCAATTAAATTACTAGCTTTCTTGCACTCCAAAAACCTTGCATATATAATATTAAGTTCTATACATGAAAATCAATCTCTAAAACGTTAAAAAATTACGGTGTATTTTTTTTTTTTTTTTAATAAAGATGTTATTCAATTATGTGAAGGTTTGGTTGCCGTCAGTTTTCAATATTGATTTATAATATAATTTCTAAAAAATTGAATAGTAATATATAATTTTTATTCGGAATCTTCCAAAATTATCCTAATTTAATTTTTGTTTTCGAGTTTTATTCTAATTATATATATGTTATTTAAGTGAGTATATTCTAAGAACAATTATTTTGGATCAATATAAAAAGCAATTTTTACTTTTAATGGAGCCCTATTATTATAAAAAAGTAACTATAAGAAAAAAAAAGGTTAAACAACATTGTAAATGTGAAATAGGTTAAACTAAAACAGATTAAACTATTTCATGTTTATTTATTGTTATTAAGAAAGGTCTTACAATTGTTTACTATAGAAGTTTTGTATTGTAACCCGATTAGTTATAACCCAGTTTTAAATAATTTTGGAACATCTGACAAAAACTGACTAAGTTTTTTTTTTTTTATTGTTAGACTGGTGTTACTTTGCAACAGCCCTACAAGCTTTGGAACAGTGTAGGATGAACCCACTAAAGAAAGTAATCTAAGTACGCTATTGTCTTAGAAATTTTCTCTTATTTTATTTTATTATTTTTTTATTCCATTTTTAAAGGAAAGCAGTTTGTGGTATTTTTTGTGTCAAAAAAAAATTTAAACTTTCTTTTGATAGATTCTTAACATTTGTGATTTAAATAGAATTGTACGCATGATACTTGAGACTGGTATAAACTAAAATGTTAGATTAATATTTAATTAATCTGAATTTAATACATTTTGTACAAGGAAAGAGATGTGCCCAATTCAACAATTATTCATATTCATATTACAAACGTTCTAATTATCAAGGAATTCTAACTGGTCAAGAGTTTAATTTTAATAATACAAATATTCAATCTAAATTAATTAAACTTCGGCTTCACGTTTGTAAACTTTAAAATGCAATTATGATAAAAAATATTACTTAAAATAATACTAAGTAGATTATAGTACCGTTTATAAATAAAATGAAGTTTTTTTTTTAATTTAGTTAATTAATATTGATCAAAAAGTATATCTTATGTTCATGCTTATGGAAGTAATAGAGCTAATTGATTTATATTTTGTTATATAGGTTTAAATTTATCGTAATTGTTTAAGGTGTAAATAGTACTCTCATTGTACCATAATAGATCTATATGCCATGTAAAGTGTATCCAGTTTTATACACCAGATAATTTATGCGGTTTTGCTCAAGCCACTTAAATTAATTCATTTATTATTGTTTGGGATTGCTTCAAGACTGAGCTATATTCAAAATATTTGTGGGTTTTGACCATTTCAGTTCCACATCTTGAACAAGCTTACACGGACTCTCCTCCTATGCAAGAACAAACGACTGAAGGAACAATGGGTATTGTATTTGCCCGTTGTCTAAGGGAAACTTCTTCATCAATCAAAACTTCCATGGACGCTATTCTGATAACCTTATATGTAGGAAGTAGAAAGCTTTAATGGCATTGCACGTAAAACTATTAAAAAAAAACAACATATTTTTCACAAGTTTCATTCATTATATGATTGGTTTGTTATGTTTGTTTGTTTTGAAAGGGCGTTTAACAGCCTGGTCATCAACGCCCGTTGGTTGTTGGTTTTGGTAAGGCCTAGTTGTTCCACAGAGTCATACCTTTGGTATGGTGTGTGGATCCGCACCAGTGGGACTCATTTACGTGTGATTTGAAATATTATCTGGCTAGGCAATTATAATTTTTTTAATAATCGATAGTGGAAAGGATGATGAAAAACATAACTAACTTAAGTATGTTTAAGTAAGATAAGTAACTATTCTAATTTTTTAAAAATAAAGCAAGATAAATAGATAATTATAATAATTAAAGGCTGATTATTAAGTTAGTCGTATGGATGAATTTAATGACTCTTTCTATTACGGGTTCGTCGTTTATCAGCGCCATTGGAATATTTGTTGGTATCCCTAACTGGTTCAGAGTTGATTTGTAGTGATTACATTCTTCAAAGATGTGTTTGACGGTTAGATTACTATGACATTTTGGAGAGGCCTTTCCTGTTATGAGGTGGATGTGTGTCATTCGGGAATGTCCTATTCTGAGTTCGGGAGAAGTAGTGATTTTTTCGCGGCATCTACTTCGGGTAGATGTATTCCAGTACTTTACATCTTTGTTTATAGACTTCAACTTACTGGGTGGACTTTCATCCCACATTGCCTGTCATCTTTTATAAATACATTACTTTAAAGGGCGAGTAAGTTCCTGTGCAGTTAAGATTGCTGCGGTTCTATCTGGGAGGATTAGCGCTTCTCTAGCAACTTTGTCGGCCCTCTCATTTCCTGTAATACCAACTTGTCCTAGGGCCCAGATGAAGTAGACTGATTTATCTATTTGTTTTAGCATTAATAAGTATTCATGAATTTGTTGAATGATTGGGTGAACTGAATACTCTATATCTAGTCCTTGAAGAGCGCTAATGGAGTCCGATATTACTATATTGCCATTTGGTATATTTGTCATGCAAAAGTAAAGGGTCGATACTATGGCATTTAGTTTTGCGGTATAAATATTAGAGAGATGATGCAGTTTTCTCTTAGGTGTTGTGTTTTGTGTCACAAAGGCAGATACTGTTGCGTTATCTGACTTCGAACTATCTGTATACATAGCGGTATGTTCTGGTAGAGTTTGTAGCAGTTCTCGAAACTTTTCTTGATATTTTGACATTGTTGTATTTTGTTTGCAGTATTTGGATAGTTGGAGATTTTCATTTGGACGCTGATGGATATTGATTTTAATTCTGTGACAGTGGCCGATAATCGTTCAGCGAGAGGTAGTGTTGTATTTATCTTCTGTTGGAATTGTCTTGAGAATTTAGGGGTGGTATGTGATTGGTGTCTGTTGTTCTTAATAAATCAATAAGTGGAAAAACGTTGAAAATTAATTTTTTAATTAGACAGTGTTTTATAAGCTATAGTATAAAAATCAACAGTTGTTTGTTTATATTTTATGCACTGCCATACAATACCGTTCATCCGATTGTGATGGGGTGTTCTGTTAAATGCTCAAGATTTTCCTTGGATGGTTATATATAGGCTATTCCGATTTTTTCGGTTACAAAAAAGTTGTTAACAAAATTAGGGATTTTGGAACGTAGCGCAGATAGTATAAATTTTTTCATGGTTATTATATACCAATCGATTCCTCTCTTTCTTAAGAAAAAGAAAAAAAATATTGCTGTTTAATTAAGTGATTTTTATATTCCAAAAAATAAGAAATAAGGATCTCGGTAAAGTAGGTAAAAAAACTATTTATTAGTTTTAAGCGTCGTTTGAAACCTTTAATTACCATTTTTCATGAAAATTAGAAATCCAATGTCAAAAGCTGAATATCTGCTCTTTTAACATATATTAACATCAATTAGACTTATTGCCCGTAAAAGGAGGAAATATTGGTTTCAAATAAAGAAAAACTTTTCAAGCATCTTATTTTATACCTCTAGTTCTAATTTGTTTTATATATCCGGCCTGTGCCTTTTGATGCAGTTATAAAACCCGAAACAACTTCCACGCCTTGTAAAGATTGGTTGAGTCGTGTTAAAGTTATTTCTATGTTTTTACAATGTATTTTTATTCTATAATATTATTTACCGCTATGAACTAAATATATATAAGCAATCGATTCAATAATTAATCCAATGTGTAAACAACTTAATTAATTTATATCGAGTTTTCAACTATTCTATCTATATCCTTAAATCTGCTAGTAAGCAATAGTATTTTCCTAGTAGTAAGATTTTTTATTTATTTAAATTGAATCTACCCCAAAACATTTAGATCTAATTAAAACTCGTGATTATCCTTTTTTTTTTTATACTAACAAGTCATGTTACCATGGTGTATAAAAAACAAGAAGAAATATTTTTTTCCTTGTGGTTAGGATAATGTGAAATGAGTAAAATTCTTTGATTTTAATAAGTGATTGTAACTAACGATAAGAGCTACAAAAACGATTTATATAATTATTGCTAGAGGTTACAATAGGCGAGAGGGTTAAGTCGTCATCTTTGCAACCTGGTAACAGTAAGGGGTAACGCTTCGTTTCTAGTTTAGGTGGTTTGGCTTATTTCGTGGTGGCCCCGCGGGAATGAAAACTAGATGTTTCTATTCTTGTTAGAATACGGTGGTTGGATAACCTTCCCGTGTATCATACATGGGCAGGAAGGAAGTAAAAAAAAGTAATAAAATAATTATTGTTGATAATATTGCGTTTTCCAATAACCATATCAGTTATACTGCCTTAGTACTATGTCCGCTAGAGTACTTCCTCAAATTATTAGCTAAGTTAAGTGTTATCGGTATCGAAAACTCATAAAAAAAAGAAATAAGGGACAAGTAATGACACTCTCTGTTGCAACTGAAACACTCCTTTATTCATCTCAGCGTTCCTCTATATATTAGCATTCAATCAGCTGATCGCCTCAGGACATCGAAGTAACAGCTGCCTCAGGCCGTAGCCCCTCCCCCCCCCCCTTACCAATTTACGAACAATCCTTGTAAACTAATACTATATGATATTATTACATAAAATACAAAAATAATAAAGTAAAACTATTTACAATAAAAATAAAATCCTATACACATATCTTAGTAAAAACTAAAAAGCTCCTCGAAGTAAATGCTATACATAATTTAAACCTAAGAATGCCCAGCCCTCAGTCAGTACTTCTAGTCACACAAACTATCCATCCCAAGCTCCTGATCTATGTCATCATTACCAAAATCCAATGGATATAACCTCAATCTTCACATCCTTCCTGAAAGATCTTAAGGAAACCATCAAACCCTTCATTGCCCTTCTCACAAGAATCCTATCCGAAGTCCTGCTTAACTTCCCATTATGAGTACAAAACCACTAGCTGTCGTGTTATGGAATGCAAATGGCTTGCAAAATCACCATGACGAACTTAACTTAATCCTACATGATAAACACATTGATATCTCCCTCCTGACTGAAACTCATTTCATTCAACGGGCATACTTTTACATACGTGACTACATCACTTATAGATCAGACCATCCAGGCAACACTTCCCATGCTGGTTCTTGTATCATTATCCACAAATTCTTATCCCATTCTCTTATTCCTTCCAATCCAACTGATGGAATTCAATCATCCTCGGTTATCATTTCAACTCGCCCTTTCCATGTTACCTTTTCAGCTGTATACTGTCCTCCTGGTAATAACCTCTCTTATAACCTACTTAATTCCTTGTTCCGAACCCTTGGACCGCTTCATTGCTGGAGGAGACTATAATGCTCAGCATCAACGACATCTTATCTCGTGTTTCCACCTCTCCAATACCTATTCCATTCTCTCTCCCAAAAATCCGACTTATTGGCCTACATCCCTCAAAAAGCGTCCTGATATCCTTGACATATTTATCACCTCCCTAATTTCTCCCTCTTCAAACCATTGTTGAATCCCTGGACGACCTATCATAAGATCACAGTCCAGTTCTACTATTTTTACATTCAAGTTTTATACCGAAGCCCTCCACCCCTTCATTGATAACAGGAAGAGTTGACTGGGACAAATTTAAATGTGACCTGGAAACTAAACTGGACTTGAACATTAGGATTGTTGGAATGTCAGCTGTATAGACGGTGTAGAGAATGGGACCGAGGATACTACCTTGAGGAACACTAGCAGATTGAGAATAGAGGGATGAATTGGAATCATTGTGGTTTACTTGGAATAATCTATCAATGAGAAAGTATGTAGGAGGTAGGAATTTACGGAGTTTGTAAAGCAGTCCCGGGTGCCAGACTCGATGAAAAGCCTGTTCTACATCGAAAAAGACTCCCGCACAGTACATTCCGCGCTCCAAAGAAGACGAGACTACGTCCACTACAC
>NW_027114185.1:0-415 GCF_000696795.3 Halyomorpha halys
AATTTATTTATTGTTATTTACAACTGTATACATATATACACATCAAGTAAATTTGCTGTAAGTGATATTATGACATGATACAAACATGTGGTGAAGATCTCGAGGACATCTTCTTTTCAGACGCCTAGGAGGATTATTATGTAGTGAAGAAGAAGCCAGGTTAGAAACGAGTTGGTTTGGGTGGTTGGGAAGTTTATCATGGAAGGATTGTTATCTGGTTCTGGCCAAATCGGCAACATATCAGACATTGAAGTCCTGATGGATGATTTGATTTTGACAAAGTAAGGAGCATTAAGGATTTTGAACTGTAAGGATTGGATTCGATGACCTCCCCAACACAAAATTCATGTAATTCCATGTCGTAGATTAATGGAACGATATATTCCAGTTGCAACTGAATATCCGATATTTACAT
>NW_027114185.1:2395-3919 GCF_000696795.3 Halyomorpha halys
TTTTTTATATGAAGCTCCATATCTTTAAAACTAAATACAAATTTAGAAATAAATACACTAAGAAACCTAATAAAACATCATTTGAAGTTTTTTTGTTAAAAGAGCTATTTATGTCCAAAATTCCGAGATACACTTTTTAAAACATAAAATTTTATAACGAATGATCAGAAGTTAACTAAGAAAATAACTCTTTCTCAATATTTAAGCATTTATGTTTATGATAATATAGTGCAAGAATATATATATAAAAAAAAAAACACACTATCAGAGAACAAAAAAATTCAGTGATAAGTAAATTCCAAAAAAAAAAATTAATATTAGCTCCAATATTTCCCTTTATTTTCATAAAAAAGACGTTTCGATGACTAATGACTTAGCCAGAGGACAAAAGGAGAAAAAGTCAGTTATTTCACCCCATATAGTGCAAGAATATATATATATAAAAAAAAAACACACTATCAGAGAACAAAAAAATTTCAGTGATAAGTACATTCCAAAAAAAAAAAAATTAATATTAGTTCCAGTATTTCTCTTTTCTTTAGCAAAAAATAGCGGATGCGTCAAAACATTAAACAATTTTTTTTTTATATGAAGCTCCATATCTTTAAAACTAAATACAAATTTAGAAATAAATACACTAAGAAACCTAATAAAACATCATTTGAAGTTTTTTTGTTAAAAGAGCTATTTATGTCCAAAATTCCGAGATACACTTTTTAAAACATAAAATTTTATAACGAATGATCAGAAGTTAACTAAGAAAATAACTCTTTCTCAATATTTAAGCATTTATGTTTATGATAATATAGTGCAAGAATATATATATAAAAAAAAAAACACACTATCAGAGAACAAAAAAATTCAGTGATAAGTAAATTCCAAAAAAAAAAATTAATATTAGCTCCAATATTTCCCTTTATTTTCATAAAAAAGACGTTTCGATGACTAATGACTTAGCCAGAGGACAAAAGGAGAAAAAGTCAGTTATTTCACCCCATTTTTTGATTACTTTAATGAAAACTATGTATAATTACTATTGGAAATAGATGAGTCTGCCAAGTGTATATGAAAGTAAGCGTGGATACGAAATGGAAGAAAAAAAAAATATATTTTTGAGTTCTTTTAATTAATAAAAAAAATGTTTTTTTTTGTTGTAAATATTGAAGGATTTAAGATTTATGTTCCGTAAAGTTTATTTTATTCCAGAAAAACTTAAAATATTTGTACATATTTTATCCAGAGCTTATATCCGTAAAACTAACATGCTATATGTAAAATATTATATTTCATTAACCAAACGTATTTCAGGACATTGTGAAATATTTTGGCAAATTTCATGGAAACTAATATCCCTAGAAAATTGAAGTTAAATACCTCTTTTCTATTACATTGAAATGAAATGAAATAGTATTTTATTTATACAATAAATTAAAATCAGACAACATACAATGTATAAACTATTGTATAAAAATCATACAATGTATAAACATTTAAAGAAGATAGAGAGAAAAAATAAATTAATAA
>NW_027114186.1:0-12885 GCF_000696795.3 Halyomorpha halys
AATAAGGAATCCTTGAGAATGACCTGAGAGGTCGAAACGTCGGATGTTAAAAACGTTAATGTTAACGTCGGATGTCCCGTGGACATCTTCTTTTCAGACGCCTCGGAGGATTATCAGGGATTGTTAAAGATGAAAGATTAAGAATTAATGGGTTAGGATGGTTAAGGAGTTTGGAATGAAAAGACACATATCTGTTTTGGGCCAAATCTGCAACGAATGGCAAGTTATAAATATAAAAACTGATTTATGTGGTTATTGAATGTACATAATTATATACTAACGCCAATTAGGCCGAAATCCGTGACAACGTTGTATTATAATCCAATAAATGCTTCTATAAATTGCAGCTAATGTCATTTTACTGCAAATGTCTATTTAAATCAATCATTAAAGATGTAAATTGTAAAACGAATGGATTCAACATGTTTTTTTTAATGGTTGGTATGTACCACTACTTTAAATTCTAAAAATGTTCCTACTAGCTCAATATTTAATCAGACAAAAGTAGGTCAAAAGAAAACTCCGGGGCTGTCGTGACAAGATGGTCTCATCGACTCCAATCTCTATGACAGCTCATTAATACCTATTTTCTCCCCCCTTCCGCACAGCTAAGAACTAGGAGTTTCGATATTTCATTATACTCTATTTGGATAAAATGAATATCTTGCACACAATGCATATAAATAATATCTTAAATTATTATTTTCGAATATCAAATATGAGCCAATTAGTTCACCAGGTGCAATCTTATGATTAGTTTACACCACTCTCCACGTTTCAAATCGACAAGAAGCCATTCTAAAACCTTCAGTTCCAACCGTTGTCAATGCATCATATAATCTAATACATGATAATAATAAAATAGGGAGTGGGTAGTTCTGTGGTAAGGCACTTTGCTGCTACCTCCAATGACGCGGGTTCGGGAGCCCTCCGAGGTCTACCCAGTCACTAAAATGAGCACAATTCTGACCAAATCAACTCCTTGCACAACCGTTGGTCTAGTAATAGTACTTCCTTACAAAGTACTGCATCCCAGACCCTTCAATGTTTGATTTATTTTTTTTTTTTTTAATAATTCAAAAACTTTATTTACTGATAAATATTACAATCTGCCACGCATTTGTGGGCAATAGGTAATATTAATGATTGATCACATTCATACTAAAATAAAATTACATAAAAAGAAAAAAAAAATTACATATAAATAAATAAAAACTCTCTTAAAATATATACAAACAGAATGATAAAGAAAATGAATATAATCAAACTATGTGCATGAAAAAATAAATAAATAAAATAAAATAATAATAGAAATAAAATTAATCTCTAGTCACATTTACACTCTTATGTACAATATTTACACAATCGACCTGAGGATCCCTGAGCCCACTCTATCCCTCCACGTGTGAGGGGTAGAGTAGAACTCTTTGAGATCCCAGCGCATCCCTCTCGCCGCATCACCGGTAATGTATTTTTTTAAATAATGAAATCTTCATTTATTCTGAAACAAATCCTATTAGAACAATAGTAAAGATTACTAGGTGGGCTTAAGAGACATGGAGTGACAAATAAAAAAAAAAATAATTAATACATCATAAAAAATAAACTAACCTTTAAGTTTTTAAATAGAAAAAATAAACTTATGATATTGATAACTTAAACCTTATAGAAACAACAAATATTTACTGGAGTAATACTAATAAAAATTATTAATTTCCACAGAATTGATATGGCCATACTTATAAAGTTTACAAATTTATAAATAAGGACTGTAAATAAAGAATATCTATTTTAACTCTATTGGAACTGGTTGGATAGGAAATGATAAAATAAGCTTGATTCGAAGGTGGCAAGGTAATGGAGCGAAGGGTGGAAGTAGGAATGGAATTACATAGAGAAGAAGATCGGATAAGGAAGGATCTGTCAAAAGCTGCAGTTCGGTGGGCCGTTGTATATACGTCTGAAACCGGGAATGAACAGAGGATAAATTAAAATTATTTAATTATAATGCAATCAAATTAGTCAAAGATTATAATGCAATAGATTTAGTCGAACATTATTATGCCATTAATTTAATCAAAGATTACAATGCTATTAATTACTTCAACGATTATAATTTAATTAATTTAGTTTAAGATTATAATGCAATTAATTTAGTCTAAGATTATAAATAATATCATGTATTTTACAATCCAATTTATGTTTGATAATATAGGTTACCTCCTTGTACGTAAAACGTTGAGGAAGGTGTAAAGTATAATAAACTTTTACATGATGACTTAGAATGATCTAGGAATCCTTGTATATTAAGTATTAATTTTGTAATAAATAACTTTGTAATATTAGTTATTATAGATAGTTAAATTTCCAATAAAACAAAAAAATATATTAGATTTATTTTTTATTTATATAGTTGTTTGAGAGTGGTTTAGTTTCTTTTTAAAACAATTTTGATCTCTTTTCTCTCAACTTTATTAATTAACTTAATCCTTGAGAATGACCTGAGAGGTCGAAACGTCGGATGTTAAAAAAGAATAAAGTTGAGAGAAAAGAGATCAAAATTGTTTTAAAAAGAAAAAAATATATATTGTAAAGTGACGGCTACTATTGGTTTAATTTCGGCCATTTATGTTGATGGAGGAAAAATATAGAACGTTTTTAAATTACTATCGCACAAACTTAAATAAAATAAAAAAAAAACAAAGAAAATATTTTAAAGAAAACATAAATCCCCTTAATTAATTAACCCGTCATCTGTCGCTTGGTCGATTTTCAATCGGATGGCCGCCCGTGAGACTTTTTCTCGCGTTTCTTATTTAGATCTCTTGAACTTATTTTTTTAAATATAAAATTTTGATATAGATTAGGTTGATTTAAGCATAACAAAAAAAGAAAATATTTTGATATTAGAGAAAACTAGTTTTAAAAATTCAAAAAACAAACATAATTATAAAAGAGTAATAAACATAATATAATATTTTGAGACAGTCAAAGTTATAAAAAGAATCAAAATACAGATATATCATATTGTAAGAACATAACACTAATGTATTAAAAAAATGCTCTGTCTGAAGAAATCTCTTGTGCACAACTGGTGGAAGTAAACACCATATGACTGGGACATATCGGTATTTGGCACTGGTAGCAGTTTAGAATGCCTGAATATAACCCAGAAATTTACAAAAAATAGTATCCATACGGCGCAGCGACAAAGTGAAAATATGAAAAGACAAATTTTCGTTATAAAGACCACGTTAACATACACTTACAGCATCGAAATACTATTCATAAAAAGTAATATGTATCTAATGAAGTTCCTGCCTCTTCAAGCCTACGTTTCTCTAGTTCTGCTATTTTTTCCCTCGAGGAAAAAACATTTTTATAGATTAAATACACTTGGCGTACGTGAGAAAAATTCTCACAACTTGAATATTTTTATAGCAGCCTCAGTCGCACGTGAGATAATGTCTCACGAGAAGGGTATATTCAGGGAAAGAGGGATGGACGCTTACCCAGAGCTGCAAGAATGCTGAAGAGACAGTGAACTACAGATTCCAGGAAGATGGGAACCACAGTCTCTCTCTAGCAGCTTCCAGACCCGAAAAACAACTAAGTGAAAGAAATTCTCACGCTGCGACCAATGACAGGTTAAATTTAATTTAATTGAAATTTCTTATTTATTCCATCTGATACCTCAGTACCGAATCGGGTATCTAGTGTCAGATACGTACTACCTCATGTTATGTTTGTCCAATTACCTGCAGCGCCACGATTTCGATGAAACCACACCTAAGACTTCTACTCACACCTTTCAAACTTATCGATCATGAAATAAATCGCCTAGAAAAAGGAGAAAAAAAAATTTGAAGAAAAGCAATTTTAATTAAAGCCTAAATTAAAAATAGCATTAACATAATTTGTAAAATTTCCCACTAGTCAAATAATTAAATTTTGTATAAAAACAATGTTGTTTTGTGTTTATTTCTCCCAGTATTTTTTTACAATTTTCCAGGACGCCATATCTCTCACCATTAAAAATAAATAAATATTAACTTAAATCATTTCATTTTTGAACAATTGATGAAGAATCTCAACGAAGTGAAACCAGTTGTCGAATATATGGTGTGTTTTATTCTTATATTTTTATTCATAAAAATATGCTTATAACATAAATTTATGTAGTAGTTACTATATTTATTTTTTGCTTTGTTTAAAATAAAATGAAATTTCTTGCCTGAAAATCTTAAGATTTAGAAACAAAATCGATCAAAAAAAATTTTTTTTTCCTATAAAATGTATATTGTTATTAATAACAAAAAAATAATCGAAGAATCGTACAGAAGAATCAATTCATAACACTGAGTGAATTTTTGGGAATTAGTTCAGTAAAATAAATCAAACTTCTCATCTGTACTGTATTTTCAGGAGACATTGTGGTCAGAACTGCTTGAAACCACCTGCTTTAGGTTAAATGAAACTGTAAGTTATATATAAACTACAGTTTTCATCCAGACTCCCCACTATTTTTTCAAGCTCTTCGGTGTTGCTAAGCCAAGTTTCATTCATGAAACATAGTCATTCATCATCAGAGGCCAGAGTTATATCTCAAGGTTATCTCTTTCTTTTGCAGCAGTTATTGATAGTACTTTTTTGCCATATAATAAATTTAAAATTATTTTTAAGTATGTTCAAGCAACCATCTCTGTTTTGACTTTGGATATCAGATTAAATAGATCTGTAGAGGTTAGTTATACACCATGATTCATATGTTCATGTACTCTGGATACAGGCTAAGAGGAATAACTGGAAATAAAAGAAATTACTTTTTTTTATTTAACTTTGACGCAAAGGTTTTAAAAACATCACATACTGCTGACTATATTTCATATTTTACAAGGCGACTGATTTTTTCATAAAGATGTTAAGCAATATACTTATTATATTACTAATAAGGAAAACTCATCTACATACCTAAAGATAAAGCCATTGGGATTCCATCAACCGATTGCTGCTCCAGTTACAGGATTCAAAGAGACTTTAAAAAAGTAGCTAGTGCACTGAACTGTGCAGTGAACCATTTCTGGAAATCCTCTTTCCTCGAAACATTTTAAACATTAAACTAACCAAAGGTGTGAAAGCAGCTAAAAATGTAAGATCTTTATGGACTAGGAAAATATATCCTTTATGGACTAGGAAAAATGGGCCAACCAATTCTTAAACCTATCAATATTACTAGAGAAAATTTTAAAGATCTAATATGCTATATTGAAAACAAAGAATTTTTTTTCAGATTTCCAGCCATTACATATTGAAATTTCCAGAAATTCAAAACATTTCTAGTAATATTTTAAATAAACCCAAATAGAAAAGGTTTGATAGACTTTTAAATCAACTGAAAAAGTATGCTGTTAAAAAAAAAAGAAAGAAAGAAAAACCATGCCATTAGAACTTGTTTCATTGATGTGATTAGAATCCTGTTCATTGGCCAGTTTTGATCATGAAATAAATATAAACTTCAAACTTTTCTCACCTAAGTTCATCGATTACAAGAAATCATTGTGGAGCTCACTTGATTTAGATACCATATTTTGTAAATTTGATATAACCATGTTAGCACAAGGTGAGGAAATACAGTTTTGAGCTCGGATGGATGCTTGCACAGAAATAATAACTATAGTTGTGGTCTATACCAGAAATTCAGGGATATTTTATGAGTAATTAGTATTCAAATTAAAAAGAGTAAAGGCAGAACAATACTGAATTGCTAAGAGGTGCAGCAAAAAGAATCTGTTCCTTCTCCAAAAATATCTTTTAAATATATCTATTTGCTTAATAAGAGGGTTAAGAGCAAAGAGAAAAACAGAGAAACCTCTGTAAAAAATAAATGATATAGAATAGTTTAGGTACCAATGGGGAATAATGAATTTCTTCCAGAGTGTGAGTAGAGCCAATGCCCCTTTTAATGGTATTATGAAAGTTTATAATAATACAGAAGTTTCCCCAGAACAGGATTTACAGAAGTAGGATTTTAAATACAAGAAGATAAATAACTTATTTTCTGTATGATTGAGAGGGGCAAAAATGAACCAGTAAACATCTGAGATGGATAGTTAGTACTCCCTGATAAAAAAAATCATAAAGCCACATGATTTGATGGTTGATCAGTTGAGATACATAAGCATAGTGAAATTGAATTAACAAAATATATCCACAGTTTCATACTGGGGAAATGAAAACAGGAGAAAATTCCAGAACTTTGTTACAAAGTAATTATCTTTTAAAAAAAATGGCTATTGTGGATTTTACAAGGATAAGCTAGTGATTAATCTGGCTATATGAAAGGGAAGAAAGCTACTGATCTGATCTTGTATTTTAGTAAACTACTGGTGAAGATTAGGGGACATTCTCTACAGACTCTTCATCTTTTCATAAATGTAGAGAGAGCATAGAACAGTTTACTATGAGACCTTCCCAGAACTGAAAATCCCTATGAAGATTAGTTGTTTGGAAAGGTTGTCTACAAAAAAGGGTTCAGAGCATGGTTAAGATCCAGCGCAGTATATTAAAAGTTTTCATGATATTCAAGGGACTTTAAAAAGGTAACTACTCAGCTTAAATTTGTCCTCTAGATCAGAGTGAGGAAATCTTATTATTCTTAATGATTTCTGTTATTATTCTCAACAAATTTATTAACATTTTAGGCTTTGCCAGGGCTATCATTGGCTGAGCTCAGGCCCTGGGCAAAATAATAGTGAGCCCCTTCCCATTCAATACACATCACTTTATTTTCTCTTTAAACCATAAACTACCTATATATTTATAAATTAGGATATAAGGGATGATAAAAGTATGTGATATTATTTATTATAAATTAAAATGATTTTTGTATTCAATTCTTATCAAGCCCTAGGTATTCTAAGTCTGCACTTAGCTGAATTAAGGAAACTGATAGAAGCATTGTCTTTTCTATAAACTAATTCTATAAAGATGGTGAGCAACAAAGATTGATGCAATATACCATGGATGGAAGCGAGGATCAAAGCATCAGTTGTACCAGAGAGCTATACTTGCCTAATTCTTTAAGCGAGTGGACTTTGTTAGTGTATATTACAAGATGTACTGAACAGCATTGCTGATTTTGATGATACTCATTTTTTCTTATAAAAAAAAAGGCATTACACGCTTTATTATGCTTAGTATTAAAGGTATTTCTATTTCATCTTACCAACTAAATTCATATAGTTATTTAGTACAATACAAACTAATATCAAAGTACTAGTAATAACAAAAAATTGATTAAAATATATTAAACCTAATATAAACTAAATTCAATTATTAACATAGACAATTTTTGATCCAAATTACTCTCAACTTTTATTAAAACAAAAGTTGAGAGTAATTTGGATCAAAAATTGTGTATGTTAATAATGAAATAAACCACTCCCAAACAATCATTAAAATAAATCATTAATCTAATAAACTAAATGTTTACATAGAAAAGATAGACCAACTCTAGTGTTAATATCAGAAATTACTGGGGTAATTTTAATGGAGATGATAACATTTTAGTTAAATGCTGAAAAATGTAATTGGGGAATCATTTTGAAATTATTTAATTATACAGAAAATTGTTTTGTTTGCAAATGAATATCAATGTATTATCAATTGAATTAATATTAATATACCTCAACCAATAATGTTTCTAAAAAAATATTCCAGTATCTTGTTATAAATATTTTCTAGAATAACTAGATATAATCATTTCTAATTTGAATCATTTGTAGTAAGACCAATTCAACTTAATATCTAAAAATATAGCTCTTATCTAATTTAAAAAGAAAATGTAACTCCCATACAATCTAAATGGTAACTTATAAAATGATTTTTTTAATAATTTATTACTTACCAATATAAAAAAGTTGCTCTAAGGCTCAATTGGATAGGATTATTAGATTTATTTAAAGAAATGAAATGATTTGGTTCTGATGCTCGGATTGTGCTGCTATCTGTTGGCAGACCAACGAACTGTGCTGGCCCATTGATAAAGTCAGTTGGGTTTCCATAACCACACGTCCCATTCATCTTAAGTCTACTCAACATTTCAATCGATACGATTTACTCAATGAAATACCTATTACTTTTATTTATAAAATATTAAATGCATAATATAATTCCTCGAGTATCAGTTAGTGAGTGTTGAATGTAGTGTGAAATAATAATGAAGCTAATACCAACACTGAAACTCTGCGAATTTTTTTAATTTAGTAACAAGTAAATAATCAGGATAGTTCATTGGAGAAATACAAAGTCTTCCAGTTAGCTGTAGAGCCCGTGAAGAAAAAAATCATGTTATTTCACCCTATTTTTTATTATTTTAATAAAAATCTTTATAGTCAAAATTTATGACTATCAATCGTGGTTGGGAGGAATAAAAAATGGTGGCTGTTCAAAAATTAAAAAATAAAATTCATTTTCGAGTTATTGCATACCTTGTCGATTTTTAATTATAAGATACTAATGGTAATACTTACTGGCGGTCGAGCGTGATTCTGAGTAAATCAACTCCTTGCACAACCGTTGGTCTAGTAACAGTACTCCCTTACAAAGTACTGAACCCCTGACCCTTCATGGGTTGTAGTGGTACAGATTTCATTTTAATTTTAATGGTAATACTAATATAGTAAATAATAAAATATTAATTATAATAATATAATACTAATAATAATAACACAATAGCAATATCGTAATAGGTATTACATACATTTCATATTTTTTAATAATAAAAAACTAGTCGTGACACTAATATGGAAAAACTCACTCTGTATTTGTTGGAACGTACAGTAAGTTTTGCAAACAATTAAAAATTTACTTTTTGGAACTCAAGATCTGTGTTTCTTCATACCTTTTTTGTTTTTAACTCATACCGAAGTTGTAAAACTAATATGAAAAAGTTCGTTATGCCTGTATTTTCCTGAACGTTTTTTGCAGAAATATTGCACATATCACGTTTCACAGCTTGAATTTAATTATTCCATTTCTTACTTACATGAAATCAAAATTTATTTTTCCCTCATTTCATTTTGCTATTTGCACGTATAAAATGCATATTATCATTCAAATTGAAGCTACTAAAATGTAGTTCATTATGATTTTCTTCGCAGGAGTGGAAGGTCCAGATATATTTTCCGACAAAATTCACTAAATATTGATATCTCATTATTTGAAAAAAAAATTAAGGTTTTTGAAAATTGCATCTCAAGTACGATAAAACCTATAGATGTTAATTAGCATTCAAATCAAATGAAGATAAATGTGTTATAAAGTAGTTTAGAATGTTTATGTTCGTAGGAGTAATAGTTTCAATGAACAAGCGTTTTCACTTGTTGATTTATAGCAATATTGAAATAAAACTTTTGGTTGATGAAAAACGAAATGTTTAATTCTCTTTTTTGGACCTCAAATATACAAGTCTGTATTTGAGTTTATCATGACATATGCATCTGATACACAGCTCATTAATGCGAGATTCTGCCAAAGGCTGTTAGCCACAGAAATTGATATTTGGAAAAGAGCAATGAGAAAAAACAGACATGAAAGAATACAAGAACTGATGGGAGTGAAAAAAAAATACATTCAATGATAAAAGTAAATAATATTATGCTATTTTGGGCGTGTTAAAAGAATGTCTGTGGAAAGACTGACAAAAATAACTAAGGAATGGGAAATGGAAGGAAGAAGGAATGCTTTAATTTTGGCAAGTCATAGTATCAAAGGAAAAGATAGGCCTTCAATATAGAAAAGTGGAAAGACAAATTATTATAAGGAATTCAGGTAAAAGAAAACCTCATTAGACGAAAATACTTTTAAAAAACTATAGCTAATTTTTTTTTAAATAATACTTTTTATTTATTGATAGATATTACAATCTGCCACACAGTTGTTGGCAATTGGTAATAGTGATGAATGATCTCATACATACTAAAATAAAATAAATAAATAAAATAAATTTTAAAAAAACTCTTAAAATATATACAAACAAAAGAATAAACAAAATGAACATAATCAAACTATCTGTATGAAAAATAAATAAATAAAATAAAAAATATCTCAAAAGTAACACAGTAACAATTAATTATATCTTCTTTAAAACCATGTATATGAAAATATCCCTCAACAGTATTGATAATCCTAAAAGATCGATTCATTCATTTGATTTTTTAAGGTAGGAGGGAGGTAATTCAATTAAAAAATTCTATCACGCGAAAGGCAGATTGCGTGTCGGTGAATAGTTTCTATTCCATTCGCAATAAAAAACAAAATTAGAAGTAAGAGTGAACTCCACCAAGCAAGCAATCTGAAAATAAAATTAAACTTCAGGAAATGTGATAATTTTTCGATAATAATTGAATTAATTAAGATAAATAATATGTCCTAATTTTTTGCTATATTTTAAAATATATAATTATGTTTTTTTGCGTTTAAAAATTACTGCAGCAATTATTTAGGTAACTCAGTGCTGTGATTAGAAATAGATATTTTTAATGATTCACTTAATTCATGCCGTTTGTGAGATGGCAACACTGCGTGAGCAACACTGACGAGCGAGAGCAGAGAGAAGTTTTTTTTTTTAGTGAGAATAATAGTGTGAGTGCGTTTATTTGTCCTAGTTTGATGAAAGTTATATTAGTTGTGATTTTGACTTCTGAGTTGTGAGGGACTCTTTCTTTTATTATTGAGATTATTCTCTAACCTATAATGTAAGTGTTTAAGCTAATATAATATTGAGATCTATGGTATTGTTTATTCTTCATCTCTCTTATTTTCTCCATTTATAAAAACGACTATAGCCCCTTACACCGGTTTTCAATTTAAGGCGGTTTTTGAATAGTGATCGATTTAATTATCTTAAGTCCAGATTTTCCTTTTCAAGTAAATATCTCAAAAGTGGTACAGGGCCGTCGCTCCTTGGGGTCGTAGTGTGGCGGGTCCAGCCGGGAAGGATTGCCTTTTTTGTGTTATGATCTCCTTTTGTGAGATTGTGACATGTCGTAGTAAAGTAAGGAAGGATACCATGGAGGGCGGGAGCGCAATTTCACGTCGTTTTCCAATTTCAGGCACTTTTTAAATATTGCTTGATTTAACTATCTTTCCTTTTTAAGCAAATATTTCAAAACTGATATAGGACCGTCACTCCCTACGGATCTTGGTGGGGCGGGTCCGGCCAGGACGGATTGCCATTCAAGTCACTTTCAAATTCTACTGATTTCTTAAGAAAATTTGGTTTAGTTTACGTTGCTGCAGTTTAAAATTATCTAATTCAACCAGTTTTTTAGTTATCGCTTTCTAATCAACAATAAACGAGACTTGCTTAAAAAATAAAATTAATTTCCTGCTATCGGTTGTGGCTTTTGTTAATTAATTTCCTGCTCAAGTCCATATAAACGTTTTTCTTGCAAATGAACTGCGGAATCAGCTTAGCAATAATTTAATTAAAATTCTTAAGGATACTTTAACAATCTATCGGGTACAAAATTATTAATTATAAATTAAATTAATATTATATAAAGAGTATCTAATAACATGCACTCTATAGGCATTGAGCGTACCTTCAATTCAAGTTATGATCATCTCTATAGACGTATTTGTAATTAATCTCCCAGGGAACCTAAAACTTAAATGAAATTGAATGTCTCTTTTCAAAATCATAGGAAAGTAAGTCAATTAAGAGTCTCAAATAGTAACTACCTAAAATTATATCCATAGAATATTACCCTATATTATTAATACATATGATGTTTGTGAATGGCGTGATCGATTTATTTTCAATAGCTTAGAACACTTATTACTGGAATGTTCTTTTCTAGAAACCCATATAAAGCAATCTCTCCAGACATATATTGCTACCTATGCGGAAGATTTATAGTTAGAATCTATTTTGTTCATTAAAATTCATGAGCAGTTAAATAACATGTTTTAGTTTCTTATGAGTGTTTTTGACATCACGATTAAAACTAATCAAAATTGTGTATACAACATACATTAGTTCAAAAAATGTTCAAAATATCAAAGACCCACTTTACACATATATTATTTTCATTTTACCAAATCTTTAATTTATTTAATTGGTTAATTAATTAATTTATAGTTTTTATTAGAAAAGTATACTATTTTTATTATTAATAATATTAGTTATACGGTGATATAACTTTTAACCTAAGACAGTAAAGCAAAGAAACGGATATTGCATATTTTTAAAAATTTCTACTAGACCTAGATTGTGCAAGTAGGTGATTTGGTCAGAATCACGCTCGACCGCCAGATTTTTATCCAACTAAGGGTACCCAATTTATGAGGCTGGGTGGACCACAGGAGAGTTCCAGAATTCACAGGGTTGACTCACGGCTACAGTGTAACAGAAGACAATTTTTAGCCGGATTCAAAACCGGGTTCTTGGAGTTAGTAGTATTGTGCCTAACCACGGTGCCACTACGCTCCCGATAAAATATATTGTTTAAAGTTATAATAAAATATATTAATTAGATTTATTTTTTTATTAATATAGTTGTTTGAGAGTGGTTTAGTTTCTTTTTAAAACAATTTTGATCTCTTTTCTCTCAACTTTATTCTTTTTTAACATCCGACGTTTCGACCTCTCAGGTTTCTCAACTTTCTTTAGTTTTATTTTAACAAAGTTTTCTGTGTTTCAATTGGGGTTTGTTAATGAACATAAAAGTAGTTATTGAAAGTTTTAAATTTAGAAAATAGTTTAATAGAAGAAATTATTGGGACAAAGGCAATTAGCCGGCAGTAATGAATTTTAAGGAAAAAAAAGGAATGAAGACAGAATAAGGAATCCTTGAGAATGACCTGAGAGGTCGAAACGTC
>NW_027114187.1:0-673 GCF_000696795.3 Halyomorpha halys
AAGGAACTAGACGTTGTCCAGTTTGTGAGGCTCGGTAGATTGAGGGCATGTTGTTCGGATGACTGATTATGATCTGCCAAGGAAAATGGTGGCCGAGATACTACATGGAGCAAGACGCAGAGGAAGACCACGCCTTCGACGGAGAGATGGTGTGAGTGGTGATTCCAGGACTATGATGGGAATGAGGAACTGGATGGCGACCCCACAAGATCGTAATGATTGTGGAGGCTAATGCAAGAGGCCAGGACTCGACATTGAGTTGTGGAGCCGAATTAATAATAATAATATTACTGTAAAAGACCCTGTGTTTTAAGGACCAATAATGAACCGATATTAAGATAGCGCACAAATTATAAATATACATATGTGTGTTTTTTTTTTTTACGAGGGTAGATGGAAATCTTCAAAAGATACGAATAGACCCGTACCTATCCGTGTGTGGGATTTTCACCCACTAAAACCAACCTCCCTACACCTTTTCCTCACCCTCCACGGGACCGCCGTTAGGCATTAAAAAGACGGTACCTTGACGATATCCTTGACAGAATAGTGGTGGTAAAAATAAAATTTAAAAAATACAAATCAAATATAATGCAATTACGATTAATTTTATAGTCGCAATGTATTAAACAAAATTATTAATTTTACATTTTTTTACATTTAAATATTTTAA
>NW_027114187.1:4200-4503 GCF_000696795.3 Halyomorpha halys
GTATAATAGTTTTGTATAAAGGCATTATTCATAAATCCGTTGTGAAAAAGGATTAAACTGCTTTCTATTACGTGAAATTTTCGAAGACACTGATTCAAAATACAAATCATGATGAAATGCCATAATACAAACTATTGATGAGTTAAAATTAAATTAATTAATTTAAAATAACAGTTATAAATTAATAGTTTCTTCACTATTTTGTACCTGGGGGGTAGTGCTGCTCACGTCCGTATCATTGATACACGTGCCCCCTGGATAGCGCTAAATGAGCAGTAGCTGTCGCCACAACAGCCCACAGAA
>NW_027114187.1:8388-8700 GCF_000696795.3 Halyomorpha halys
ACAAATCTTACGTACGGCCTAATCTGGAGTATGAAGCTGAACTTCTAATTACCTCCTCCAAAGCAGCGTTAGAAAAGTTAGACAAAGTTCAAAATTAGGCCTTACGCATAATCACTGGCGGTGTGAAATCGACTCCAATTACAGCTAGGAGGGAGAAAACTGCTCTGTGTCTTTATGAAAATCTTATGCGACGAGAGGAACACTGGTTGGATTATCGTAAAGCGAATGAACGACTGAGGTCCCATCGCACTTTTCTTTCAAAAGCTGAGGAAATTCTTCACCAGATAGACCTACCAACTGATGAAAGACAGA
>NW_027114187.1:12105-12741 GCF_000696795.3 Halyomorpha halys
GTGGTGATGTGGGATTGGAGGGTTTGGGATAGAATGTAAGGATCATTGTTCACTGACAATAGACATGTGTCATCGGCATACATGGTGAGGATAGTGTAAGGATGGGTTGGGATGTCAGCTGTGTGAAAACTGTATAAAGGATAGGATCAAGGATACTACCTTGAGCTACATTAGCAGACTGACGGAATAGGGATGAATAAGCGCTGTTGTGATTTATTTGCAATAATCTGTCGGAGAGATAAGAACGGATAATGAGTAAGTATGTAGAGGGTAGGAATTTACGGATCTTGTATAGCAGTCCTGGGTACCAGACTCGATCAAAAGCCTGTGAGTTAAAGTTAATTAATTATTTAAAAATAAATGTTATCAATAAATAGTTTCTTCACTATTTTGTACTTTTATTGACCACCACTCAGAATATGTTCCTACAAGTTATTTAATAATGAAAAAATTCAAATAATTGCATTCAACAATAATAACTTGTATAATAGATTCGAATAAACTTATAATTCATAAATCCGTTATCAAAAATGATAAAACAGCATCCTATGACGTGAAAGTTTCGAAGACACTAATTTAAAATACCATGCAGAAATGGCATAACATGTGACATAACATAAAATATTGGTGAGTTAA
>NW_027114188.1:0-1280 GCF_000696795.3 Halyomorpha halys
AATGTGGAAAAAAATTGAGATTTAGTTTTAATTAATCTCAATAAAGTTCATCTATCTATCTATTCATATATGCTAATAAGAAGGATTACAACTAACGATAGATTTAATTAATTATTTAATTGGATGATTAAAATCCCATCAAATCACCTTTACTCTTCGTCGTAAACCTACCGACTGCCCTACAGTTTCATTTAATGATGTTACTCTTACCCCTGTCGAAAAGATCAGCTCCCTTGGCCTACATCTAAGAAGATTGGAGGAAGAACCCGTTGGTGGTCAATAAAGGAATCAAACATATTTATTGTTAACCAAAATTTTTCAGTTGTAGTGCTTTGTACTACCATCACAAAGCCTTGACGAAGCCCTGCAAAGTGGAGCGAAACGTTAGTTACCAATAAACAGTTTTCTTTTATTATTTTGATACTTTCACTGACCGCCAGCCGGAATATCTTCCTAAGACCTACTTCATACGGTTAAAACGATCTTCTTCCATAATAAAATTTATTATATTAAAAAAAACAAAAATATTTATATTTTAGAGCCTATTATCAAGAGCAGAAGAGCCCAAAACGTTATTGGAATGACCTAATGAATAAAGAGGTAAAAAAAAAGGCAAAAAATGTCAGAAAAATATATATACCAGTGTTTATTTACCTCTGTTTAAGTTAAGAAACCTATAGAGACGGGCTTGGAATAGTAAGTATAGAGTATAAAATAAAAAAATAATAAAAATCTTAGAATAAAACCATTTATTGTTACTAACATTTTTCAGATGTGATTTGTACTACCATCAAACAGCCATGCAAAATGAGGCGAAACGTTCGTTAACAGTTTTCTTTTACTATTAGTACCTTTTTTGACCGCCACTCGGATTATAGTGCATGTTTACATTTCCCTTTTTTTATCTCTCTCTCTTTCACCTATTGTTTTATCTTTATTGGCTCATCCATCTGCAGGAATATTTAAATTTTCTGTTTCTATTTTTGATCCTCTACCAACAAAATATTTAAAACCCCAAATTAGCTATCCTTAGAACCTAGCTTAGCCTAGGCATAGTGTAAAGACGTCCATCGGACAACCAGACTGTAGCCCCAACACTAGAATTTTGTTTTTAATTTTTTTTTTTTCGTAAAACAAACAAAAATAGCATTGATTTTAACACGTCCTCAAGGTAGTATCATTGGTCCTATCCTTTATACAGTTTTCACAGCTGACATTCAAACCCATCCTAACACTATCCTCACCACGTATGCCGATGACACATGAGTGCTCGCAGTTAA
>NW_027114188.1:6527-7265 GCF_000696795.3 Halyomorpha halys
TACATTATGTAACACTAGATAAGTTATTTTTATGGAGTTCCGGAGATAAGCCATTTAGTACCCAGGAGGAGAAAATACAGTTATTTCACACCAATGTTTGATTACTTTAACGAAAACTATGTATAATTACTAGTCAAAATTATACATCTGCCTAGTATAAGTAGGGGGAATAAAAAATGACGACTGTTTCAAAATGTTAAAAATAATTAATTCGGAGATATAAAGTAGTCTATGAGATTTATTTTTGCAGCAGTAGTAGTATATATCAATGATGTTTTCTAGTGTTGTTGGTAATTTAGATTTCTCAAAATAAATTAGCTAACTACTAATCTTTCAGTAGAATTTAAGAAATTTTTCTTTTTAAAAAGTTGTATCTCGAGAACTATTGGACGTAAATAGCTCTTTTAGGGCTAATATTTCAGCAAATTTACTCTTATATAAATAATATTCTCTTAGACTTTTTAGTGTTGTTGGTAGTTATTAAGATATAGAACTCCGAATGAAAAATCCATTTTTTTAAGGTTTTGAAACAGCCGCCATTTTCTAATCCCCCTATCTATACTTGGCAGACTCGTCAGTTTTGACTAGTAATTATACATAGTTTTTAATGAAGTAATAAAAAATTGGGGTGAGATAACTGCCATTTTTTTTTCTCGGCTCTTGTACTGATTGCTGTTGTATAGGAGCAATAAAAGCCGTTAATATTTTTCCAATGTGGAAAAAAATTGAGATTTAGTT
>NW_027114188.1:10158-10451 GCF_000696795.3 Halyomorpha halys
TAAATACATTTATGAGAGTAGCTGTATGTAATGCTCATTGGTAGGGCAATGTGCTGATTTCGAATCAGGCTGCGGCAGATAATTATTTTCTGTTTCACTGTAGCCGTGAGTCAACCCTGTGAGTTCGGGAGAGCCTCATGAAGAGGGTACCCTTTTGGTGGTAGAGCGATTCTGACTAAATCGCCACCTTTTACAACCATTAGTCTAGTAACACTACATGGTACTATAAGCGAGGTTAAGATAAGAACTTGCAGCGGTTACCATTTTATAGGTGCTGGTTTCTACAACCTTAT
>NW_027114189.1:0-10200 GCF_000696795.3 Halyomorpha halys
ATGGGGGTATATATAGGAGCTGTGGAGGGAGGTGGCTCGGAGTTGTAGAGTCAGCAGGAATTGCTACCATAACTCTGTAATTTAGAACAACCCAATTTAAGTAAGTTTTTAGTTCTTTTTTTTTCTTTCTATTTAATAATGAAACGCATAAAAAATACAGAGCTTTAATTACCTATTTTCTATGTATATATAATTCACCGTATAATGAAAGCAAATTGCGTTTCGAAATATTTATATTTCCTTCTTCAAATAATTTCATAGGTATGCTTCCAATTTTCTGTCGAAGCCAAATAGTTGTTACCTATTGTTTTCTCTTTTGACAGCACCCTGACCAATTATTTCATAATTTATTACATTTTTTGTTGCTTTTGAGGTCTACTATTGATTAATAAAAAAAATATTAGCATTAGTTAATAAAGCCTAGTTCTTTTTGGCAAGCCTAGACCAATAAGAAATGCTAATGCTTATCTAGAAGTGGAAAAAAAAGTGAGCTATTACGAAAACCACAAAATAATAATTATATTCTTTTCCATTAAGAATAAGACCATGGTTTATGTGCATTATTTTGTCGCAAATTAGATTCTGAATCTTCGCCTGGTCTAAAGCCCAATGATGCTCAGACACTAAAATATTTTTTAATTCAAAACCACTAATTTTTCCCCTATTATAGTGCTTTAAATTATTTATGGAAATAAATTAAAATTAAAAACTGGCTTCAGGTAGATGAAATAAGCATTCTAAAAAAATTAGGTCAGGGCAAAATAATGTAATTTGGCGTCAGGGAAGATGAATAGATTATGTTGTAATTCGTACTTATATTTTACTCTGTGATTTACATAACTTAACTTTACCTATTGTAATACATACCATAGGAAAAACCATGAAATACACTGTAAAATGAAACTTATCCCACATCTATAGCTCAATTAGGAAAGCTTATGTAGCAATTCTAAAACTTATTTTTACATGTTTTTATGAGCTTATTAATGACTTAACAGCTCTGTCATCCAAATGAGTGGACATACCTGAATAAAATATATCAAGACAATAAACATATCTGGAGGATGAGAACAAATGCTGAACTGGAAGGCCTCTACAGGAACTCGGATATTGTTAGGGTGATCAAAGTGGGCTTCGGTGGGCAGGCCATGTATTAAGAATGACCCAGGATCAGATTCCTAGGATGATCCTGGACGAAAGGATTTATGGGACAAGGAGAGTAGGAAGACCCCGGGTCTGATGGATCGATGGAGTGGCAGCGGATGTTGGGAATCCGCAATTGAAGTGCTGCGGCAACCAATAGGGAGGACTGGCGGACTAGGTTGCAGGAGGCCTTGACTGTGCAAGAGATGTAGTGCTACAGATGACAATGAAGAATTAACATATGTACCAAATTTGAATAAAATGTGAGGTGGTGAGATTCTAAAGTATGTTAAGTTGATGTAGTATTACCCTGTTTCTGTTGTGAAGAATTTGAACATAAAATACTGTAAGAAGATACAATAGAATCAGTAACCAATGGTCAGGGTATGACATTATCCCACTCTCCTTTAAAAGAAAAGTGAAACCAAAAAGACCATACCCCTGGAGTTTAGGTTAAGGTTGATGTTAAGAGGAATGTCCGCCATTGTTATTTGAACTGTAACAGAAGATAGCTAGTGATTGACTCGAACTCTTCCCCTACCCCTCTGTCACTCCCCTGGTCTATGCCAGGTAGCTTTCCTATTTGGCTACCTCACTCCCTTCATTGTACTCGTCCCTCCTAGCTAATGGATAATGCCCGAAATACTCGCTACCTGATAAAAAATAGCTTCGCTCTTTACATAAAAAAAAAATTACACTTATTTTCATTGAATCATTACATCACACCCATACACATACCCATATATACACACTTATCTTTTGAGAAATGGTAGTATAGCTGATATAGTCATCACTTATTAAGCCGTCAGGTAACCAACTTCCAACACTCTCCAGCTTACTCATTTTGGTTATCACGTTTTCATGTCTGAGTAAATATTGGTTATTTGGAAATAATTCTACCTAATGACGCTTTTCGTTCAAAGACTCAGGATGCCATTGCCTTATCTCCTTATTGAATAAATTCTTCATGATATTGTCTATAAATAATGAAACTTGGTCTAGTAGTCGGGTGCCTGCCGATAAACGCCTGGGCACTTTACAATAAAGAAAGTATTTATATCAATTATAAGAGTATCGAGTTTCGTTTATATGTGGTCTGAGTTTCATTATTTATAGACAACATTTCTAACAATCCACTAACACGTTTAATTAGATATGGTATAACGCTCCAATTGTTGGTACCCTCTTGATAGGGTTATTTCCGTAGTTTTTTTCCTAATATTTTATTTATCCTTATTTATTTTCAGATCTAGTCCTTTATAAGATTTTATCAAAGTAGTTAATTTCACAGTTTCATTTAAATAAAAAATAAAATATAGCAAATTGAGAGATGAGATTGATTTTTTTTTCGATCCACATTCTACAGGGAAATTCTTCAGTACCAAGAAATAAAATCGGTGACTGCTTTCGAAGGTCGGATCACCAGTTTCATAATCAAGGAATGTTTTCATCTGAGAGCAATCTCGGGATATTTGTTCCGTTCGCTACATATGTGCCGACAGGAGACGTGTAGACACCTTTAATAAAAGAGTGAGTTTAGTGAAGTTATCACGGCTGGCGGGACTGGTCTTCTTATAAAGGAACTCAAGAAGGATCGTTATTCGGGTCAGGGGGGCCGCACCTGGAGGCAACCTGTTTACCTGCCCCCTCCTCCCTCCCGATCAAATAAGTACCATCCCTCCTCTGGGAAGTGAGGAGGGAGGCAAAAAACTTTTAATATCATTATTAGGCAGGAATATTATTTTCATAAATAGTGGTTGAAGAAATCACCGAATATATTACGGAAGGAAAGCCTGCTTTAATATTGCGAATTCGAGCTAATTTCAAAATTTCAAAACATTACATAAATGAACGCATATTTCAGTTGTTAATCATGAAAAAAAAATTCGGAAACAAGTTAAAATTTACAACTTATTTATAGTAACGATAGGGCCAGTGCTAAATCATTGCAACAATGTCGCTTGTCCTAAATTCCCTAACTTTATTTTTAAAAAAATTTGATCCTTTTTTTCTCAACTTTATTCTTTACAAACCCTCCAACGTTTCGACCCTCAGGTCATTCTCAAGGATACCTTCATTACTTTAAAGTTGCAAAAGTAAATGAAAGAAAGAAGAGAAGTGGATTGTAAAAGTTTTAAATTTAAGAAGGAATTATATAGAAAAAGTTATATGGGACAAAGGCAATTAACCTGCATTTTTAAGATTTTAAAAAAGAAAATGACATCAAAATTAAGGTATTCTTGAGTATGACCTGAGGGTCGAAACGTTGGAGGGTTTGTAAAGAATAAAGTTGAGAAAAAAAGGATCAAACTTGTTTTTAAATAAGCTAAACCACTCTCAAACGAGAATATACTAATAAAAATTACTTAAATTGTTTCTCATAAAATTGAAATCGTAATTAATTCCTGATAAGTTGTATAACCAAGGGTTATCTGGATCGCAGAAACATTCATGAGTGTATTTTGAAAGTCATATATATGTTTTAAATCAGGTTTTAGTAAAACTATATTATGTAAGTGTCAATTATAATTATATCTATATGCTTTGCTTGAACAATATTTAAGGTTTCAGGAATGAATTCCTGCTAGGTCGTATGACCTGAAGTTATCCGGTCATAGCCACTTTCATTGGTGTTTGTTGGCTGTGAAACCTCAGGGAACCGGAGAATGTTTCCCATTTTCTGGAAATTGGTCTTATCCTGACAGAATTGAGAAGTGACACGATTGGTTTGAAAGCATAATATAGAAGTGAAGAGTTTATTGAATAAAGTGAACTAAATTTATTACACAATTAAGAAACATGGACGATAGCTTTTAAGTGCGAGTATTTATTAATCTGAAGTATAATTGTTATGTTATTCATCTGGTTCCTTTTACTTCTTTCAATTAAAAAAAAAATCAAGATATGTTAAAACATTAAAATCATCAAGCTTATGGGCTACTCCAAATTTTCTAAGTTAATTTGTACAACTTTTAGTAACATTGCAGGCGTGTCTGCTAAAACACCATCTTAGCAACCTCGAAACTTTGGTGGCACCGGTTTGATTCCAGCGAACAGATTGACTTTATTTCCAACATAATTACTTAATGATTATTTCTTTTTTATTTTCAAAAACCTCTTTATTTTTATGATTTTATGAGTCTCTTTTAATGATTATTTCATGACAATATAAAAATTGAAATCCTCCACTCGCTATATCCGAAACGGGTAGGAAAGAGATAAACAATAAAAAAGAGGTCACAACGGCAGGTAAATAAAAAAAAAGTTAAATTTAAAATATTGCTTCGTATATTGTAACAATATTCTGCAAAGAGCTTCTTATTGGTAAGTGTACTGTATAGTTAAAGTTTTTGTATCAAAATGAACGCTGAGTATAAAAATAGTTGGAAAATTTTCTTCAATCCCTATTGTATATATTGATTAGACATAATTCTGATAATTATAAAATAAATTTTTACATGCGATTTATTATATTTTTCTTTAAATGACCAATTCATTGGCAGCTATAAAACAATATAACCCATAAAAAACAGCGAATCAATGACCAACTAAAGGGTCAGAAAATAGAATAGAGTCATTCATTTCCCGTTATTTTTTCCGTTTATCCTGAGGATATATCGGGCAGAAGAAGAGAAAGAAAATTGGCCGGTTGGAGGAGTAAATGGTGCGGGCTATGGTGGGCTGCTTTTTGCCGGCCAGCGAGCTGCCTTCTCCCCAGTGATGAGCCCTGACATATGGTCTGAAGGCCTCGCACGCACCTATACATCTTTCTCATGATATTTTGCTATTAGACAGTTCTTTCATAGCTCGATTTATTTTTTACTTCTTAACTGAAAAGAACTACTATAGCTCATTGAAAACAAATCAAAATCACGGAAAAATTACTTAGTTTTTTTTCTTTTGGAAGTAGCACAATCGGTTTGTCCATTGATTCTATTCTATTCTAAGAACATAATATGGAGAATTAAAAGTTTTAACTGAATCACTTTGTCGGTTCGAACGTTCTTAGTTACCTACTAGCGATCATTACCTACTTTTTAAATAACAGTAAGCTCCTGTTGCTTGGCCTAGTAAAGAAAAATAATATATCTTGGGGCACTAGCTATTAAAAAAAAACAAATTATTAAAAAACAAATTGTAGGAAGATAGTCCGGTTGGTGGTCAAGAGAAGGATATAATAGTAAAAGAAAACTATTTGTTATTAACCAATGTTTCGGTCCAATTTGCAGGGCTTCGTCAGGGCTTTCAGGTTGTAAAAGAGTGGACGAACAAGATGTGTATCAATCTTACAGCTCTAACGAAGCCCCGTAAATTGAGGCGAAAAATTGGTTAACCATAAATAGTTTTCTTTTACAGTTTTGATACCTTTATTGACCGCCACACGGACTATCTTCCTAAAAGCTCCTTCATACGGACTATTTTCTACTATATTAAAAAATCTACTTCATATGGACCATTTTCTTCCAAAAAAATAAAATAAATAATTCTGATTGGTATATATAGAAAGTTATGAGAAACTCAATAGTAAAAAAAAAAAAAAATGAAATACATTATTGTTAATAGGTTTCTAGGTAAAATCCTAACTGCAATACACCTCGACACCTCAAGACAAAATGCCTCCACTTCAGTAGGAAACGAAATACACCTCAACCACCTGATCTATTTCTAGGGAACGCCCTATTACCATAGATTTATTTAAATATACGCATGTTCATTAATAACCAGAAAGGTCTCACAATTTCAGCTCCCCTTTCCAAACTAATATAAACAAAAGATTCAAAAAACATTCGGGATACCTGAAGTAAGAAACGGGCAGATCCCGATGTATACAGTATTATGAATCAATTATGACAAGAATGAAATAAATAACAATGGACGTGTAGACGTGTAATTGAATGATTGTAAATACAAGTAAAAATGAAAAAAAAAAAAAAGGCAAAATGAAATTTATGCATTTTTCGTAAAATTACATTGAACTTTTTACCAGACCAAGAGAAGAAAAAAATATTTATAAATAACAATACATATCCTTTTAAGTGGTTACTATACAGATGATTATTTTTAACCTTAAGTTTGGTATAATGACTTCTAAATTGAATGATATACAAATATTTCAGTAAATAATTTTCCTTTATTTGGCTTTATATGGGTATTTATTGAATCTAATTATGATAACATCTATTTTCTAATTATAAATATAAAATTTTTGTAGACTTGTAAATAAAGGGAATCAGTATTACCCCTTATTTACAAGTTTAAAAAATTACATTTTGATAAAAAATATCAGAGAAACCACCCCGTAAATGTATCACTCTGCGTAAGTGTGTAATTTTTAAATTTATACCCATCATAAAGAGAAAAAAAAAAGCCCACGGATAGGGGAAAATACGACGAGGGAAATATTTAATCAGTCGTCCCGTTTCCGCAGTGTAGCTCATTACACAAATCGCTGGATAACCCTAAGTCCATTTAGCGGGGACATTTTTTTTTCCCTGCTTTAACACTTCAGTAAAACTCGTCACATCCGTTATAATATTGGATTTTTTCCGAGTTAGGTCATCCACTTTGCAGGAAATTAAAAATTTATTTAAAAAATTAAATTTTGTCCATTTTAGCCAATTCGGCCATCCTCAAGAAACATCTTAATACAATTTTAGAACCAAATCATTTAAAAAACAACTTCGTGCAGGCTATTCTGCTCAGGTCTTCTAATGTTCCCTAGTCTTCTAATCTTCCATCAAAGATTTTTGTGATAAATTTTAACAAAGAAAGTTGACTGTGATACATAACTGTGATTTAGTTTAGGAATAAAAAATATTTTGAGACTAAAATTGAACAATGTTATTTATTTAAACAATATTAACAAGTATCAAGAAAATCTTAAGATTATAAATAAATTAAAACTTTAATTATACAGAGTTTTTTTTAATAAACGTGTGAAGTTACTTGTACTTGTTTATGTATGCATAAATGCCACTCGTCGGTTTGCCGTTCAAAATAAAACTCCACCAAAAAAAATAATTCATTTTCTATTGCTGTAAATATACTCTTGCTTTAATGGATACGTATCTTATAAGAATTTTTTTTAGTTCTCTATAGATTAGAGAACATGCTATGGTTACTTTGGGACAGGACAAGTGACTTTGGGAAAGTCTTTAGGCCGACAATAATATAGTAGGTAATTCCAGACTAAGGTACATTTTTTGTCCCTTGAACCCAATTAGCAATACATGGAACCATTTGTAACACATTCATATCCCCATTCACAATATTTACATTCTGCCTGGAGAACTACGGCCCAAGTATTGCACTCTAAAAGTGTATGGCAAAGGCAAAGTTGGAATCCAGGAGATCCCAATGCTTATCTCTTCGCCGTGCCACTGGTGTTGAAACCTAGTTGAGAATGAGTGAGGGACCTGAACCATAGTTGATTTGTGTGGAGAAACTGTTCTCGATCCATCAACATGTAACATGTAAAAGTAAGATGGTAAAGTGTTTTAAATATATATATTTTTTATTCTATGAATTAAAAGTTATTAATTTTATGTCATAAGAATTCAGAGTACTATTTCTATGAGACATATACTTGAAGATAATTTAAAAAAAAAATTATTTTATGACCAAACATTTTCAATTATTTTCTTTACTGAACAGATTAAGATTTTTGTGACTAAATATTTTCAATCAAAAAATTATTTGAAATGTACTTTTCCTAAAAAAGGAGAGCCTTTAATTTAATTTTTCGATAAGTTAATGCAAATTTACATACCATCATTGTTAAGTAAGCCATCGATACAGTTACATCAAAACGTCTTACATGAGATGAGGTAATTTCAAATGAAAAAAAGTGCTCCTGATTTAATCAGGTATTAATGTTTATGTCTGAACCGGTAAGCCGACATCCACCTTTAACTCACAAAATCCATTTTTAAAAGGATTTTTTTTTCCTTCTAAGAGAGGTTGAAGGGTACTTCGGAAGTTTTCAATGGGATCGTTGCAACCTAGCGGACAGATATATAATTGGCTGCCTCTTCATGATATCCCCAGGTTTGTTTACGGCTTACAGCATTTCCTTTCAGTTCATTGAAGGAAATTTTATTCATAAATTTGATCCAAATTTTATTATATATTGTCCGCAACGACTGAGTGTTTCATATGATTCTTTTGGTGACTACCCGGGGTATCGAATCATAACTCTTATACAGGTGGAGTGAGAGTGGCCTTTCTTTAAAGGGAAATCAATTCGCTTTCCTTCTTTTCCTGTAAGGTTTCTTATTCTTGGAATCCACGTGTGTCAGATCCTATTCTATGGAGTGAATATCGATCATGCTATCTCTCACCAGCTTCATCGGCCTCTTTGTAACCAAAAAATAACTTCGACATGTGCTTCATCTACTGAAATCACATCCTGTGATTTTATGCCTTCGAAGTATATTCATTCCTTCAGAATAATTAAGCAACAAACTTGAATCCAATGAAGGATGATAAAAACAAAATTTTCCACAACGATTAAAATAAAAAAAAAAGAAATATACAGGTTAATATAATAACAGAATATTTTCTCATTCGTTAGTTTGAAATCGTATGGTTAATTTTACTGATATGAATGGAACAGACCGATGTGGATAATAGTATTGATAATAGACAATACAATTGATAGTAGACAATGTACATTGTTCGGATATAGGGAGAAGTAGAAAGAAAGAAGATCCAGGATAAATGAAGGTTTTCGGTTATTGTACATCGATAAAGGTAAGAACAAGTCGGAAAATTGTAATATTTATTCCACTAGTTTTATTGTAATAGCATTAATTAGATTTCAACTTCAATTAAATTAGAAATTCACACTTATAAAAATGTAACATACAATTTCAAATGCTCTAAAGTCGGAGTAGCTCATAAGTATCCAGAAGATTATATGAAGGTTTTTTGCTGCAAAGTAAAGAAATATTTTAGTAGAGATAGATAGGAAAGAAGTTTACGAGGCGAATACACTACAAATGAAGCAGGTATTAGAAACCATTTTTCTGTGCAACATCTGCTCTTATATTCCTTCCCGACTAAGCAGCGCATTTATAAGCCGATCTCGGAAGGTCTTAGTTCAGAAAAAAGAGTTACAGGTTATATTTATTTGTATATTTGAATACAGTTTAATTATCTCAGGTTGATTATTGTATTTTACTTGGTTATCTCATCACTGTCAGGGTGTCTTCAAAATTAATATTTACACAAGGATCATAATTTGAAATTATACTTCGGCAAGTCAAAGAAAGTCGAAGCACAATCCACCTCTGAAGAAGATTAAGGAAGGTCTGAACTAATTTTTCATAGGAATATTTATATTGAAAATGTCGAAAGCTAATATTTATAACATGATTTTTTTTTACGTTATTTGTGATTATTCCGATAATACTATATATGGAGAAATTATTATAATTAATAAATAGTTACTTTGGTACTGTAAAAAGTAGTGTGAACTGTCTGATCTAGGGGATAAAATACATTAAGTATAATTAAAAATGGAGCATCCGATTCTTGATATTTAGTGCACTTACTCAGTCTCCACTAGTTTATGACAATAACGCGGTGTAAGGACTGCACTGGGATCTAGCATTGCCCTGCTTAACCCCTTATGCTTGGAGGATTGTATATAATAGTATTGTATTATAATATTTTATTTTTTCCCTATAACTTCATGTACATAATTCATTTTATCTATCTTTCGATTTATATACATATAGATATTTTATTATTATTTTTATCTTATTATATTGTAATTGTATTGTATGTTGTAAAAACTATTTGTTCTTTTTTTTTTTTAATACCGCAACAGTAGGGATAAAAGGCCGGTTCTGGCACAGTAAATGAGCCTTTTTGGACTTTGGACCCTAGCCTGGAACCAGCCTTAACCACGTGTCCTTGGACTTTGGACCCTAGCCTCGAACCGGCCTTAACCACTCAGGTGTCCTTGGACTTTGGACCCTAGCCTCGAACCTACCTTAACCACTAGCCACGTGATCTATGGGGGGGGGGTTTGAATTAAAATTTTCACATCGA
>NW_027114190.1:0-2388 GCF_000696795.3 Halyomorpha halys
TTCGAGTCGAAGCATTTTAATTAGTAAACCTGGGAAACGCGGTTCTGCTAATCGTAAGCGCCCACGCCGTCATAAGCGGAAGATTAATCGTTCTGACGCATCCTCACAAAACGTTTCGGCTAGTTTGCGTTCTGTTCGGTGCCCAGCACACCTGGGCGTCGATCTGCACTAACACGCTCTCAGCAATTGAGTCTTCTGTCGTTAAGCTTGAGTTTTTCAGGGTCTGCGGCAGGATTTGCTCTCTTCTCCAATTAATTTATTCTTCTGTGTTACTCGTATTATAAGTCCAGCTAGGCCAAATTTGGGTGGGATTTCATGTCGGTTTTACATAATCCGAATTTTTGACGCTTTTTTTGATTTTATATACATTTTGGGTCGAGGTTCTTATTGCCTGATGGTCACCTCCCCTTTCACGCCTTTCCGCGTACAACGGAAGACCCCGAACACCAACTGAGACGTCTCTGTCGACATTATGCTGGGGTGTCATATTTTTAAATCGAGCCTTCGGAAAGTCGTTCAAGAGAGAGTAACTTTAATTTTACTGTTGAACAGGAGAAATTCTTCAGTTAGATTCTCCTTTAACCGATTTAAACAATTTTAGGTAGCAAGAGCTCTGGTCCGGGTAACATCTTACTATAATTTCTTAAGCATCTAGGGCGAAGGGAAAGAAAAGTTGTTCTGGTCAAAGGAAACACATTATCCGTGTGAATGGCGTAAAGAACGAAGTAAGTATAAATATAAATGTATCCTTAGAATAGCTGGTTAAAACAAGATTTCTCTATAAGTGTGAATTAAAGTTAAAATATCAAAATACTATTGTTGATTTTTTTGGCTTAGGAGGTATCATAGGTTAGGTGACAATATCGTATTAGCAATGTAGCTAAGAAATATCTTTACAAATTAAAATCAACCAACAAAATATTTCTGACTCACAAGCTGGAATTTCCATAGGGGCAAAACCCGGGTATATACCTGCATAGATTTCAGGCGGCATGAGATGAAAAGTACCAAGAAGGGTCAAGAAGAAAGAAATATAGACGTGTCCTTGATAACAATTTTTAATAGAAAATATCCTTGAAAGGCGAAATCAATGTTTGAGTCAGGTACTTTTAAGTTCCAGCATTGTAAATCACATCAGGTTCAACCCGGCGGGAATGTCCTTTTTTTTGTCCCACGAAAGGTGTTCCGTGAGTAGTTTTCTCACAGTAGACGATTTGACTAATTTTATTTTTTATGTAATTGAATATGTTGAAAATTCGATAAATTTTAATACAATTTAAAATTGAAAATGAAAATTGTGTTTTTTTCCATCCGGAACTAAAGGATGCTTATTTCATATAAGATCTCCTTACCTCGGTTCATGATTTAAAATAAGAAATGCAGGATGTAAAACCCAAGCCTAAGAGTTTTTCAGGTTCTGCGGCAGGTTCTGCGTGAGCAAAGCGCTTTGTCCCAATTCGTATTTCGTTATTCACAAGTTAACGCCTTCCTTTCTTAATCGATTTGATCTGTGTCTACCAAACATTTTGTACATATAAATTCGTTATTGCTAATTTTTGTTGTTTTATGGATGCATGTTGATTTCAGACTTGTTCGTTGTTTACCAATCACGTATTGTATATCATGCATGATCCATTTTGTTGCCTTCGGGCTTTATCAGCTAGAGTAGGATTAAAGTAATTTTTCTCTTCCCCGTCTCATTGCTTCTCTATATCATTTACCGTTTCTAATTTGTAAATCTAGCTGAGCCAAATTTAGGTGGGCGGTATGCCAGATTTATGTAATCTGATATTTTAGGTTCTTTTGGGCATTTATATAAAGTCGGAGTCGGGGATCTCATTTTCTGATTTCCCCCCTTGCCGCGGACACCGGAAGACTCCGAAGACGCCGCGACTGCAAAGCCGACACGGCCTATGCACAATGCACGTTAGAACCAGGGTTACCCCTACTATCATGCCTGAGCCCAGGACACGCTGGTCAGTGATAGAGAGAGAAAGACGGCTTTCAGACACCAGGCGAGGATACATGGTTTTCACCATTTCGCCAACCACTGAACCTGCACCGGAAAGCGGCTAGAAGACGTCACTGTGGCGAAGAAAACGTCACACACCAGATATCGTTGTATACGATACGGTACAAACGGTACTCAAGTTGGCAACATCTAGGGCTTCGCTGACGTTCTGGCTTCGGTCCTCTATGGATGATACCACGACTTTCAGAGTCCGGGACCTCGTAGTCGAAAAGATAACCTCCGACTTACCCAGGCGTCCGGTTCTTTCGCGGGTAATCAGAGATTCATCGCACCACGATTTTTCGGCCATTTCTTCCGTGTTACCGGTCCCGTCTTCTTGCTGGTAAGCGTTGACCTATTCCCCCACCTCGTTACTG
>NW_027114191.1:0-452 GCF_000696795.3 Halyomorpha halys
ATATATGTTTAGACTGAAGTTGTGAAATTGATATTAGTTGGCATGATAACACAAGATTTGCAATTGACAATACTATGTATTTTATATCTATTTTTTGTGAACACATGTGTTTTATTGTTTAAATAGTAACAAAGTTGCTAGTTTTTCTACAATGTGTACACTGTTAACTTTATAAATATAAGTTAGCTGTATGACATTAAGAACCGCGTACTAATAGCATTAGCTATCTTTAAGTTTAATAAACCATGTGTTTATAGATATCATATCATTGTAGTAATAAAGGTTAGTTATTGAGATACCCTTGTGTTGTTACTCTGCCCGAACCCCTTTTTATTTTGATTAATCCTTTTCTATCCGATTCTATCTCTCACCTTGTCCCACGTTTTTCTCAGTGCCATCCCGTTACCGACGATCTCCTCTCCGTCGATCACCGTGTTTCTATAATCACGTTT
>NW_027114191.1:2205-4118 GCF_000696795.3 Halyomorpha halys
CTGACACCCGGTGCCGACTAAATAGTGGTGATCGAGGTCTTCCCATATTTAGCGAAGTCCATCTTCATGGATCCGGATGTTCTTCCAAATTATTTGGTGTGATTGATCGTTCACCACCTCATCTAGCTCTTCCATCTCCGTTGGTCTTCCCTGAGTGGAGCTTTCGTTCTCGGATGATGACCCATGGTCGTTAACCGTCGTGCTTTGCGTTTCTTCTTCCCCTGGCGTCCATTCTCGCAAAAACTGCCTCACCTCTCCTGACGTCTGTGGTTGTTCCTCGTCTATTGCATTTACGCTTGCTTATTTGTTATTAATTAAAAAAGATACATAAAAAGATACAAAATGATACAATGATAAGAATAAAAATACAAAGATAAGATACAATAATAAAAATAAAAACAAGTAACAATGGCAAGAGTAAAATTTCTTTATAAAAATACATAAAATATAAAGATAAAAAAGTACAGGAGATGCAAATAAAACAAAAACAATACGGGGAAGGAAAAAAAATTATAGATATAAAATAAACGTCATGAAAGAATAATTATAAATAAAAATAATAATAATAATGATATAAAATGATAACAAATGAGCAAAGAACAAGTCAGGACAACCTACCTGTTCAAAGGAATCGGTTAAACAGAAAGAAATAATGAAGCGGAAGCGGGGAGGAGTGGGGAGGTGCCAACCGTTTAACGGCTTTATTTCCATTTCAAATACGTCGCGTATACAGGAAGTAGTGATAAAGATATGACGAAATATGAAAAATGATAAGAGAAAAATACAGAAATATGATAATAATAATAACTATAATAACTAAGTAAAATTAGAATGACATATATCGTTACTTATAATAGGAGATTATACTGAAGAAAATAAAACAATATAGGATATAATAACAATGATTGTAAAAGAAGTAACTAATAATAAGTAAAAGTAAATAAAGAGTAGTTTAAAAAAAATAAAAAATAAAATTACAAAGAAATAAATAAGAAAAATAATTAAACAATGATAACAGCTGTAGCATTTATATATCGTGAAAATAATCATTTATCTACACTGATAATAGTAATAGTAAAGATAACAGGAGTAACATAAATAACATAAAGTGAAATAAGGTAATTTAAAAATCGAAAGTGAAAGTTTACAAAATAAAATAAAAATATATATAAAAGTACAAGGTGAGATGTAGAAAGAAATACATAAAAAGATTAAAAATAAGTAATAAAGTATAGAAATAAGTGAAAAAATGTGATGGAATGTTAACCATATGTGTGATGATAATGATAAGTTTAATAAGTTAATAGAAACATGGGAAATAAAAGTTTACAAAAAAACAAAACAAAGTAAATGTTAATAAAACATAGATGAATAAATATAAGTAAATGGAGCGATAGATAATATAAGTGATAAAGAGATAACAAATTGGTGACAAAACAAAACAAAAGTATAATAGAAAAATGTTTGGTGAAAAAAAAAATAGAAAAATCTTTCGTTTATATTTTCATAGTTCGAAGAATTTACGAAACTAATCAAATTACAATATTATGCAGACACGAATTTTTATTTTTTAGAACACATAACATTTATTTATTAGTACCATTTTTTGTAGGATTTGGTGAGATTTAAGAGAAACTTCGACTGGTTGCTTAACATTTCTCAACAAATTTCCTCTATTGATTAGCTGTAGAGATTGCTTGCTAACGATGATAGGAGAACCTGAACCTTTATAAAATATATAACAAGGGTTCAGAGTTAGGCGTATCGTTACGGCATCATTAGGTTTAACCTAAGTGGTATACTAACAAGCTAACCAATAAAATCTTAGAAATTTTCATTATTTAGTCTTGCGATATTGAATTCTCTCTCTCTCTCTCTCTCTCTCTCTCTCTCTCTCTCTCTCTCTCTCTCTC
>NW_027114192.1:0-8649 GCF_000696795.3 Halyomorpha halys
TTTTACTATGGTATGCAAATGCTGCGAAGTTTTTTTTTGGAAATTTCAGGAATGTAATTTTTTTTTTCAGTCTAGACAGTCAGTTCTGTATATGATAGGAAATATAACTAGGAGAACACTTACAAAAATACTGAAAATATGAGTAAAGGTGCTCTGATATTGGATATTTTGATTACATTTTCTTAGTTATACTTAACATTGAAAGATGGTGAAACTTCGGAAATGAATCAAGGTAATAAATCATCACACCCTCATTAGGGAATGGAAAATACTTGACCGATATGCACAGAATCATGTTTTTCTTTTATGATTTATAGATTTTTTTTTCTTTTATTGCTTTCACTTTCGTTCATGCATTTCTACTTCAACAGATATTTTCCCTTGTTTCATATTCAATGTAGTTTGATATTAAAATGACCCAACCTAAGCAATTATTGTAACAACTAATTTATAACTGATTCTGATAATCTCTGCCTATGGAGATGTCAGAATAAATTAATATAGTGTTATTGCCAGTAAAATAAGTGATGTGGGCAGTATGATTAATGTGAGGAAATAAATTAAGCAGTATATAAATAAAAATTAAACGTGTTAGTAAGTTACGAAATCCTTACTATAGAAAATAAAATTTGAATTCGTTAGTTTGATTGTTGGAAAGAACTGATGATGATGACACATGATTACTTAAGTTTTATAAGGTGAGCTTTCTTGAGCATTCTAGTTCCTCTTTTGTTCCTCATATACCCTCTTCCTCTCCCCACACTATCTGCTCGGTTTTGGTGTGAATTTATTCATTCATAATATTTTTATTGATACAAAAGAAAATTTTATAATGAGCTCAGCTCTTCCGTTATCAGCCTTCTAATGTCGTCCTTGGTTTCAGAACCCCTACAAGTGTGCTAGCTTACCCATAGATGGCAGCAGCTCCCCCTGAACTGTTTTAATAAAAAAAAATTGGAACTAAACGTTTTTTATTTCAGAATTTTACACTGCCTATGTTTCATTTACTGTAGAACCCTTTTATATGATGTAGAGTATTACTGCATATAAATGTTTTAACTTATGAAACAAGAACTGTGAACTCCAGAATAAAGGCGACTCAGCAATCCATAGTTGATATGTTCCAATTTAATATTCTAATATGGTTATTATAATAAATAAATCCTACTTGTAATAAGTAATAAGGACTTGACATCGCTGCTCCTTGCAAGAATATTTCCTTTTCATCCCCCAGATCATATTGTACAGTATATATAATGAAATTGAGTATGGAAAATAGATCCATCATATATATATATAGAGAGAGAGAGAGATAGAGAGAGAGGTCGCAATGAAACTTTAATAGTCCTTTGATTGGGCTTATTTGTTTTTAAATTTCAATAAATGTTTTGTTAGTTTATTTTTGTAATTATTTATTCAATTATATTGAATGGCACACTAAACAATTATCTGTCTTAAGGTTGTTTTTTTTTTTTAGTATTTTGATAGTCATTAAATTATTAAATCAAATAAAAAAAATAATCCCATTATTGAAATTTTAATCAGGGTACCTCCACTAGAATTTATCTTTCTAAGTTCTCACTTGATACGATTACGCGAAAAATATTTTTCATTATTAAAGAGGCCTTTAACTACGTGGACTCTGGAGGCACGGACAGGGTTAGGCAGCTTTTTCAGACGATGGGGAAAAAACAGTAATTGGCAGAATACGGAATTAACCGGATCAAACACTGAGGGTGAAAAATTAAGAATTAAACGGGGAAAAAAGAGGGATGGAAGAGGAAAAAGAGTCATAAAAAAATAAAAAGGATCGGTTCTAATAATTCCGATTAGAAAAATATCCTGAAATTTTTAGTGATACTGACATGAGACAACGCTTTTATATTCAAGAAATATTGAAGATTTATTCATGTTGGTAATGATGAAATATTTCTGAAGATTATTTCAAAGGAGGTAATGTGGCGAGAAGCCTTCTCTATTGGTTTGATTCCATCTCAACACGTTGAAATCGGTTCCGAAAATAGATGGTAGACGATAGGGGAAAAGGAACATAACTTGTATTACTTCCTAGTACAATAAGTGATATCGGATCGCACTAAAACGCTTTTTTTTTTTTTATTGTTTTACTGAAATAAAAAGAATATTACTCATAAAAAAAAAACTTTTATTATTTTTTATTCACTGGTTGCCAAGAAGGTTTAAGGACTATGAACCATGAATAAAGTTTATTTTATTTTATTTCAAATTATCACTTCATCATACGAATTATATTACTTACAATACAATAATTATAAAATCGAATAATTAACACTACCAATTACAATTCAATGGTGCTGAGGTTATATCCAGCCCGCATGACTGTTGGATTATGTAGGTTTTAACTAGCCTATACTTTGCAGGGGCAAGTAGAGAAGATACTAATAACAATTAAATACTAAGTACTAAAAATATTACCTTTGAATTCGGATTTTTTTTGTAATATTATAACATGATCATATTGATGGGTTTCCGAATAGAAAGTTCTATAACTTAACTTCAAAAGGTAAATAAATAAATTTGGTGATAAAATAATACAGATTTATTTCTATTTATTAATTTAACATATTTTTTTATCTTTTAGAACAGAATCTAAACATGATCTTTAACGGTTGATATAATTGTTTTCAAGTTAGAACTCCCTAAATACACAATTATTAATTACAACCAATAAACATTTTGTAAATTATCAAATAATTAAATCTGATGAACACATCATTATTGAATATGAAATTTTAAAAATATAATATGTGTTAGTTAATATTTTTTTCCCTTTTGAAAAACATTTTCAAATGATAATACAATCAAAAAATGGCCGACAGAAATATTTCTGTAGGAACCTAGTCTGATTTTATTGTTGTCATAAGGGAAGTTGGAACTTTGTTGTAAATTACGCAGGGCAGGATGGATATCGGAAGCTGTATTGAAGTCGTCAATGAACTCCAATATAAGCAGAGGACATGCTAGAAAGTAGAAAAGACGAGTCCGGGTCGTTGTCACGTATCATAAAATGAATGAAAGAAATGTATTTTTTTTTTAATTTATCTATTTATTGAAATTTCCAACTGTATTAACTAAAAAATGTGATGTGAATTGTATTAGAACGGCATAATACAGGATTATGAAGAATTAAACCATTGGTAGAATTTCAATGGCATTTTTGATTAGAAGGTCTCGAGGCGTTCTTCTTATTGGACGCCTAGCAGAGACTATCAGGAGTTACAAAGGAAACAAGGTTAGAAACGACTGAATTCGGTTAGTTGGGGAGTTTATCATGGAAGTATTTATATCTCGTTCGGCCCGAATCAGCAACATTCAAGTCAGTACGGAGGATTTTATTTGTAATAAAGTAAGGTACGTTGAGAATTTTACGAAGGATTATGAGCATTTGATACGAGAGGAAATCGATGGTTTTATTGGAGCCCCAAAAGTCAATTCCAAATATGTTTTATTATAGGCATTTAGAGGAGTCTCTTGAAATTAACTTAGAGTTTAGACTTTTTGTCTTCTGAGTGTCGTGAGAATCGACGGGCAGTTTCAGTTTTTTCAGTTTTGTATGAGTAATCCTTATAGAACTCGTTCCTCATAGATCCCTCAAGACTTTTGTTTGTTCAGATATAGTCTCAGGTAGTGGATCTATTCTTCAAGGATAAGTGGAGTACTATTAAAGGATACTATTGGGGGGGAAGTCACAACTTTGCGACGAAGGATAATTTTAATCCGTCAGTTTTGATACCTTTCTTCAGGGGTCGTTTACATGAAACTAGAGTGTGTGGGATGGAGGACATCTGTGGCATACGCCTGTGTAAGGGTTTAAATTGATATTCCTGAAAATTTAAAACAAGAAATATTCTGTAATTTGTTTCATATTTTACCCTATATATTAGATGTGACAACCTTTTTACAACGCGTTTGATAAAAATAAATTTTCCACTCCGTGGTACTGCCTCTCCTCTATATCATAAAACTTGTACAATATTTATATGTGTTACACATTAATGTCGTAACGTATACCAAACACATCTAAAGCGACTCTAAATAACGCTTTCGTTCCGAAATGATGAACTTTTGTTTAAGTAACGAAATTATGAATGAAAAACTGGCCGCGTTCCAATTCTATACCCCAAGCGTACCACATTGTTAAACCCTTCTCAATAGTGACTCAATACTCACTCGGTGACGGCATAACATACTCAAACATGATATTTACCCATGGTCAATGAAAATAAAAGAGAAAATTGTTAATTTTTAACGCTAACTGCATGAATATATTTATATGTTAATCTCTGCATAGAGAATTAAAATAGCTCAAAGATAAAAAAAAGACAGTTTGGTGCCATAATTTTTGAGATAAATGATATACATGTCGAATTACACGGACTAAAATCTATTTTATTGAATCATTGACATAAAAGTACTATGGACATAAGAGTTTATAAAAAGAAAAAATAACAAACTTCATTGCCGAACCGTTTAAATTATTCTTCGATTTCAATAATTCCTTTTATCCTCTGGTTGTTGGAATAATTGAAAAACGACGGTCCACTCACTGCCAAAGACAGATTTTTTTCATAAATGGCTACGGGCTGTAACGATGGCTCAAAGGGAAAAGCGTTAGGTCTTAAGCCAATAAAATTCAGGGATGTCAAAGGAGAGGAAAAAAATGTCTTTACGGACCCATTCCACGATTGAAATTCAAAGCCTTCAGTTAATTCCATTAGATTACATAATATAATCGTTATTGATGGATATTGAGTCTTTCACACATATTGAAACAAAGGAGTTGGAAGGTGATGCTGGAATTGAAATTTTATTTCATTAAGTTTACCTCAGGTAGAATGTATTGCAGGTAACTTTATTTACCGGAATTCGGCAAATCAATAGATTTTTTAATGCTGATATTATGATCATACTTCATCATTCATCAAGTCTTGTTTTATGAGGAAAATAAGTAAAAATAAGATTGATCGATAGATTTATTTATTGATAGATATTACAATCTGCCACACAGTTATGGGCAATAGGCAGTTATTAGGAGTTATGGGCTCGCATGTTTCTTAATGACTATCCAACGTTCTGACTCATAAAGAAGAACAGGTTTCTTACAGATCAAAGAATGTTCCAAAAGGTCTCTTTGAACATCTTAATAGTGATGAATGATTTCATACATACTAAAATAAAAAATAAATAAAAAAAAACAAAAAGAAAAAACAACTCTCTGAAAATATATCCAAACAAAAGAATAAACAAGATGAAGATAATCAAACTATCTGTATGAAAAATAAATAAATAAAATAACATAATGATAAAATAATATATACAATATTTACACAATCGACCTGAGGATCCCCGAGCCCACTCTATCCCCCACGTGTGAGGGGTAGAGCAGAGCTCAAAAGATCCCAGCGCATCCCTCTCGCCACATCACTGGTAATGAGTAAAAATAAGAAGCAAAGTTAGTTGGAAAATTGATATATGTATAATAGAAGATAGTATTGATACACAAATAGTCTTTGAGTTTAATATAAGTTTATATTCTGATGGATTCAGATTCTGAATAATGGAATCGTATAATTCATAGAATATCATAAAACATTGTTATCCCATTCTATTATCACTTAATGTTATTGTAACATAGGAATACTATATTATTATATCTAATATATTATATTTATATTATTAGAACTAGTAATGTAAATATACCTTTACTATTAATATACTATGTACATGATTAGTTTAGTTCTACAGTACCAATCTATTATTAGATAGTTGGCTATGGGAGGCTTGACGTTTCGTGGCGGGAAAACGTAATTATTTTTCGACCTTACTTTAGCTAGAATAGGTTGGTGACCTGAAAGAAAACTTCCATCCTACCCTGGTTACATCAAATAAGAAAACTAAAAACCAACCAAATTTTTAAAATTCGTAAAATATTGCATACTATATGAAAATTCTGTAAACTACTTTTGGGCAGCTAAATTAGATCCAGTAGAAAGCATTTATTTTCCGATTCTTCAATTATATTTTCCTTTAAGGATATAATCGAAAGTTTATGGTATGTCGGAGCCCAAGGAATGAACAAGCCTACCTACAATATTCCGAGAACAATTTCTTCACTATCTCTTTAGTAGCCTCAGTCCATACTGAGAGTGTGTGAGCCATTCTTGGGAGTTGATGAGTAACCTCGTTCCTTTCCAAGCCCGCCTATATAGACACAATTGCCTTGGCCTACCAACAGTACGTTTTCCTACTGGCCTTCCGATCGTCTCCTATCCTACCCAAACATGGCCAAGCCATTCTAGCTGACGTTTCTCGAAGACTTTAGTAACAGATATCAGGGAGTTCCAAGCCTGGTTGTAGTTGATGCTCTTATTTCTTACACAGTACCTTATCGTTTTTTTCTGCCACTTTCCTTAAGAATCTCATTTCCACTACCGTAAGTTGGCTCGCATGTTTCTTAATGACTATCCAACGTTCTGACTCATAAAGAAGAACAGGTTTCTTACAAGTCAAAGAATGTTCCAAAAGGTTTCTTGGAACATCTTAATTCTTAGTGCTTCCCTTGTACCGTTCCTAGGGCAGAGTCAAATGCTGCTTGAAGATGTATATATTTTTATCCATATCCCAAGATTTTTTAAATATACTTCGGAGAGAGAATGTATGGTCCTGTGTTTGTCGTTCTGGTCGAAAACCGGCTTGCTTCTTCACTATGAGCGGTTCTACCATATGTTTTAGTCTATTCTTAAAGATGGAAGTAAAACGCTTGTACACGACTGGGGATAGGAATATGGGCGTGGAGTCGGAGCATTCTGCCTAATTGGCTTACTTGTGTTTGGGAATTATTACGTTATATTCCCTTTCTTTAGGAATCCTCTTCTCATCCCAGGCTTTCTGAAATAGTATTTGGAGAGATCACACTAAATTCATCCCCCCATACTTTACACAATATCCGACTGTATTAGCCCATCTTTGAGCTTTGCCTGTCTTCATCATTTCGATACATCGTCCAATTCAGTCCTCATATTAGCCCTAGTATTAACTCATCCTCATCTCAATGCCCGTCCTGACTGTTAGCAGGATCCATTCATTTCTGAACTGCCAGGTTCTGTCCATTTCAATGAATTGCAAGCTGTTGGTTTGAACTTGCAATATGCACGAGTTTGCTCTTGCATGGGTTCATACTCAATCCTTTCCTTGTCAATTTTTTGGCAGCTATGTTCCGAGGACACAACAGATAATATTTCGAGTAACCAGGTGTATTAATTTTTAATAAAACAGTTAATATCAATGCAGGCCAAAGGTGTATATAATAATGTTGAAGTTAAAATTATATAGTCGTCATTAATATTAATGTTCTAGTTCTATTTTAGATTCACTGTTCCATGCGATTGCATCCGCTTCAGTTTTGGATTTCCCTGGCTCATTATAAAAACACGATTAGAGCAGGAATAATTACATCTGATTATGTGAATAACCATTTACGTGGAAATTCACCAAAGTCTATGAGAAAAAAAAAAAACTTTACAGAAAGTGGCTCCAGATCGATGCCTTTATAAGAAAACTTTTTAACAAAGACAGTACGTTTTAAACTCCTTAAAGATAACTTTTATTTAATTACAGTAAATAAACTTTAAATGATTACACTTTTTTTTTGTTTTCATAGTCTCTTACAATATTCTGATAATTATTTACCTGAAAAAACTCCTTTTGCTCCAGATTTGCATTTTAAAGATACATATAAAATGACTTATTTCTCATTGCAAGGAGTATTGAAGTTTAGAGCAATGTATAAGAGAATGAAAGTCATCATCTACAAAATCATGGTAAGTCCATTGGTTACGCACGGGTGTGAAACATGGCCCTTGACAAGAAAATCAGATAAAATGCTCAACTTCTAGGAGAGAAAGGTATTAAAAAAATATGGGGTGTACTAGTTGAGAATGGGATTTGGAGAAGAAGCAATGAGGAGCTGATGGAACTGTTAGGGAATCCAACATTGTGCAATTAGTGAAAAGAGACCCAAATTAGATGGACAGGATTTGTAAAGAAAATTCCCAGTCAAATAATACTCAAGATGCTTTACAGGAAGCGAGGAAGAAGACGCCCTCAAAACAGATGACTGGTTGATGTAGAGGAGGATCTGAGGCGGCTGGCTCTAAGAAGATCAACAGAAATAGCAAAATCGGTGGATATATAATGAGTTAAGTTGGTAAAGCTAGTGTTACAAACCTCTATCAACGTGTGTGAAGTTATATTGTTTAGTCGAAATATAAATATGCCTGTGGACATTCATCTCCCATACAAAACATCTGCCAACTTAGTTTAAAAGGAAAGTAAATATCGAGAAAAAAAATCCAAAATCATACCTATTTAAAAAATTATACCAAAATAGTTGTTTGAAACTTATCTTATATCGATACGTTTCAAACAACTATTTATTATATCATAAAAAAAAAATAGATATTTCAATACATTGGGTTCCAACATTTTTAATGTTTAAAAGAAGTTAGTTCACTACAAAAAATTAGTATACACTACAATAATCAGACCAATTTGGACATATGGAATTGAGCTCTGGGGCTCCACCAAACCATCAAATTCTTCCCGCATCCA
>NW_027114193.1:0-1817 GCF_000696795.3 Halyomorpha halys
GGCTATTCTGCCCAGGTCATTCATTAATTATAGGTTAAAAACCTATTTTTTAAAATTTAAAATCACAAATATTCAATTCTTGTTATATTAAAATTATCCACACAAAATCACTACCATATACACAAATCATTTTGATCATGTGATTCATAATGATGTTCATTGAATGTAATTTATTCGCTTTTATCTGCTTGTTGATCAAAATTTTCTGAGCTCATCATTACAGCTACATTTAAAAGAAAATAACTTTTAATTAACGATGTGATATGAAATATAAAATGTGTAGTGTATAACATGCACGACAAGACATGACGGTCATGCGGGTTGGGGCGTACATCCCAAGTGCAACCATTTCAGAACGTTTTGGGTTCGATTCACACCTGGGGGAGTTAATATTTTATTTATTAATTTGAGTTGAGTTGATTATAGAAGAGTCTGTTGTGGGCGCCAACTTTTTCTGTTTCTCCCTCCTATTAACTTTAAAGCAATATTTTAGTATAAGAGGAACAATTAAATTACTTTTCATATGTTAGGCCCACTTACTGGACTAGTTTTCACCACCAGATACCAATGCCAATACCAAATTATTCAATACACTATAACACAAACAATGTCTAAAATAGGGGTGTAACTCCCAGATAGTAGATGCACCATCAATTACATATGCTATTAATAGATCAATGGAACTGGATATAAATTTGTACTGCTGTCGAGGGAGCTAGAAGCTACATCACTATTCCTGTAAGTAGCTTTACATATTCAAAATTCAGACTTTTTTTTCTTTGAAGTTGGATTTATAACATTTTGGTTCATATTTATTCTATAGATATTTATTGATTTAAAAAAATATATTTGTTACTCTTTAAAAATTTTTTCAGTTCGTTATTAACTCACCGATAAAACAAATTTCTTCATGAGGAAGTTTAACTTTGAGTATAAAAACTCCTACCCTCAAAAGAGTTATGAATACATTTTGTCGAGAATGTGATGTTGTGCTGGGTTCTGACAGGCCCAAATGAGACGAAATAGACCCTTTGTTTGTGTGTGTAGCTGATATATTGGCTGGGTTTATAGAATGTGGACCAAAAAACATTTTGCTTCGTAACTGTAAACGAGAAATGCAATATTACTAAAAGGCTTTGTATACATCTACGTTTTTTAGCTCCTTGCTGTATACTTTACTGATGGTAATGGATCTGATTTTTGTAAATTTCCCTTTCTTAAATAATTGATTGACATAGTATGTAAATAAAAAATGTATATATTAAGAACTTATTATGAACACAAAATTACTTTATTTAAACTCTGTATATAAGATTTTTTAAAAGTCGAGTTAATTTGTTTTCCGTGCTAAATTAATACTAAATTTAGGTAATCAGGCTCTAAATTTCATTAAATTTAATTATGATACGAAATAGTTACATAAGATAAAAATAAGAAGAGTTCGCCAGACCGTCATCTGAATAAAGACCATTAGCAACGTCGCCATTTCAAATCAACAACAGATTTTTTAATAAAAACAATTAATTTCATCACTGAATTCTCGTTATATAAACATCCATTATAATAACAAGCTCCATTGTACTGACAAAAACAAACTAGAGCTTAACCTCACTCAAACTAGAGCTTAACCTCACTCAAACTAGAGCCTAACCTCAATCAAACTAGAGCCAAACCTCACTCAAACTAGAGCCTAACCTCACTCAAACTAGAGCCTAACCTCAATCAAACTAGAGCCTAACCTCACTCAAACTACAGCCTAAGCTCACTCTAACTAGAGCCTAACCTCACTCAAACTACAGCCTAACCTTACTCAAACT
>NW_027114194.1:0-1674 GCF_000696795.3 Halyomorpha halys
TTTTGAGGCAAAATTTTTTTTGGTTTTTCAGGAGTTCTGATCAGAGTTCTGTTGGCCCCCCAGCGAGTTCTAAAAATTATCCTGATGAAATAATACCGTAGTGTTGCAAGAACAAAAGATAAACGGTCGGATAGTGGCAGATTTTTTTGACTTAGGTATATTTTTGAGGCAACATTTTTTTTTTGTTTCTCGGGAGTTCTGATCGGAGTTCTGTTGGCCCCCCTACGAGTTCTATAAATTATCCTTATGAAAAAATATCGTATTGTTGTTAGGAAAAGAGTTGGACGGTGTCAAATGTTGCATAAATGACGTGCGTTATTTTTAATTGGTATTTGTTTAGTAATTAATAACTTAAATTTTTTTGTTTTTATTAGTATTTAATTCGCGATCAAAAATTTTTGGAAATTCTTTTTTCCTTTTTTGGGAGTTCTGTTGCCCCCCCCCCCCCAAGAGTTCTAAAAATTATCCTTATTGAATAAATCCCTAATGTTGCCAGGAAAATAGATATACGGTGTTAAATTTTCACAAAATACGTATTTTACGCGCGGGTATTTGACCGCTATTATTGATGTTTTAAACATCAGAACTATTCCTATAAATAATCGAGAACTCTAGAACTCTTATGGATACTGCTAGAACTAAAAAAAAATTGAAATTTTTCAAGGATGGGGGGCCAACTTCACAGAGGTGGTGTACCTACATGTTGGCCGCTCGCCACGAATCGGAGGCTTGTACAAATGCTCGGTAAACAAAGAGCAGACCATCCACATGTCAGTGTTATTCTGAGAGGCAAGCATGGCGGACGTACTAGTGGTTTCAGCCATTGCACTCGAATTGTATTATTTTTATTACAAAAAAAGAAAATGAAAGGAAATTAAATATAAATAAATAAGATTAAATATAAAACTTATTATAAAAAGTACCAACAAACACCTTTAACCTCCTAATAGCTCTCAGTTGCAACTGGACAAAGAACAATGGTGGAGATGCTATACGAGCGCTCTCACGAACCCCTTTGATCTGTGTTCAAAAAACCGACTCTCGACAGATCAGCAACGAGCCTAGGCCAACCAAGCCAAGCCACCCATCCACGTGCTCGCGTATGTCTGAGTTCGCCATGGCTTGGCCAACATGTAGAGGCCCCTTAAGGTATGGCCGTTGGGTAGCCGAGGGTATTGATGTATTAGTATAGTCCAATACCCCAAGAGGAGAAAAAAGGCAGTTATCTCACCCCAATTTTTTGATTACTTTAATGAAAACTATGTATAATTAATTGTCAAAATTAATGAGTCTGCCAAGTATAGGTAGGGGGAATGAAAAATAGCGGCTGTTCAAAGCGATAAAAAAAAACTAATTTTTCATTGGGAGCTCTATATCTTAAAAAGTAGGAACAACACAAGAAAACCTAAGAGAACGTCATTTAAAGAAGAGTAAATTTTCTAAAATATGGGCCCTAATTGAGTTATTTACATTAAATAGTTTTCGAGATATAGCTTTTTAAAAAGCAACATTTCATAAAAATGTTGTATGGGAAGTACTGAAAGATCAGTAGCTAGTGAATTTATTTTGAAAAATTTATATCTCAAAAACCATTTGACGTACAGATGTCTATTAGCACTCAAATTAAAGCTAGTTTAATGAGCTATAAAGTAGCTTAAGATGTTTATCTTCGTA
>NW_027114195.1:0-2374 GCF_000696795.3 Halyomorpha halys
CACTGGAAGGAATCAATGGAGCGAAAAGGGAGAGAGAATTCAACTACGTAATTATTAGATGGTAGGAGAGAACTAAATAGTACAAGGGCCCAAGAACAGACAAAGTCAGTTATTTCACAGCAATTTTGATGATAACTATTTTTAATTACTGATATAAATTTATGAGTCTGCCAAGTATAGTTAGGGGAAATACAAGCTTTAATTTTTTTTTTTTATTCGCAGCTCCATTTCGTTTGAACTACATGTATACATCTACTATACAACACTAGAAAACCTAAGCGAACATTTAAAGTAGAGTAAATTTACTGATAACGCCTGTTGAACAGATTCGATACTTAGGACTCCATCTTGACAAGAGACTTACTTGGAATCCACACACAAGACTGAAACGACAAGAAACTGCTCGTAGATTCCGATTGCTACAACACTTACTTGACAAACGCTCTAAACTTCCCATTCACTACAAAAAATTAGTATACACTACAATAATCAGACCAATTTGGACATATGGAATTGAGCTCTGGGGCTTCACCAAACCATCAAATTCTTCCCGCATCCAATCCTTACAATCCAAAATCCTACGTAAAATCCTTGATGCTCCTTATTACGTCACAAATAAACTCATTCATAAAGACCTTAACATCCCATTCGTTGCAGATTTGACCCAAACCAGATATGCGTCTTTTTATTCCAAACTCTTTAACCATCCTAACCCATTAGTTCTTAATCTTTCATCCTCGATAATCCTCCGAGGCCGTTGGAAAAAAGATGGCCACGGGACCTTCTAATTTAAATTAATGTTTGAAGTACCACCAATGGGTGGTTCCTTCCCAAGATTTTCAAGTGTATATGAAACATACAACATATTTACTTAATGTATTATTTCGTACAGTAGTAAATTACATAAATAAATAAATAAATAAAATATTTTACACATATATGAGATTCAAGCTACTCTGTGACGGATACTTAACTAATAAGCCCTGCAACCGATTCTCCATACCAAAAATACACGGCGTCTTGAAAATACACGCCACTTCACCCGTTCTTGGAGAATCGCTATGATTGTACTGTCGCACTAGCTCTGGCGCAATAGTTGATAGTACAAGTAATGTCAGTAAAGTAACTCTCACGTAACTACCACATGTATTTGTCTTGAAAGTGACATATCGTGGAGTTTCCGTCATTGCAGAAAAGTATTAGCCACAACCACGATAGTAACTGTCATGTATACGCCTTGAAAGTGAACTATCGCAAAATATCAATCTTACCGAATTTAATGATGATAGGCGGGAAAAATCTTTCCTATAGATTAAGATAAGATAAATGTATTTATTGGCTTATATTACAATAAAGCCATGGAGTCAGGCCTAATTAATATTAGTAAATTAATGTTACCAATTTTTAAAGCTTATATTAAATCACCATAATGTTATTATAATTTTTTTACATAAACGTGTGAACTAAATACCCCATTAAATAAATATATATATATATATATACACATAAATATATACGAAGGTAAACAATATAATATCCTCTACATTTCATCTCTTATATAATTAAAGTTTAAAGTATGTTATAAATAATAATGAAAACAAATGTATACTTTCCAATAATAATTAATTTGATATAAAGTAAAAAAAAAAAAACTTGAAAGTTCCTAAAATTTAAATTTCTTTAGATAGAAATAGTGATATTTAAAAAAATATCAAAATTAATCATTATTAATCTTTATGTTTAAATAAACACAAACAAACAAATTTATTGATTAGAGAAGATGGTAAGGGAGTGCGGTCAGCAAAGAAACAACATAAATAAACAAAAAAGTATTCATTTATGCCGACGTTTCGACCTGAGTTTCAGGTCTTCATCAGGGAGTCAAGTGGGGAATTTTTGCTAAAACTATGAGTTTTCGAAATTGAAAAATAACAAGCCTTTAACCTCGCATCTATTTCCCTATCAATTTCGTTTTTCCTAATTACCGTAGAACTTAAGTACATAAATTATCAACTGATAATTCTTGAGAAGATGGTCGGAGGGGAGAGGGGGGAGGGGAGCAGTTTTGGTGGTATAAATATGGGAGGAGATACATTTGAACAGGTAGATAACTTATAATGAGGTGTAGATAGTTGACCGTTGGTTACTGATAGGAGATGGTCGGGAGGGAGGGGGGGTTAAGGTTGATGGTGGTCAGCAAAGAAAAGCATAAATAAACAAAAAAATATTTTGTCAGTTACAACCTGCCTTCTACGCCACAGCCCCTGATGAAGACCTGAAAATCAGGTCGAAACGTCGGCATAAAATAAATAAATATGGTTTTGTTTATTTATGTTGTTCTTTGCTGACCGCACCCCCCGACAAACTTCTCCAA
>NW_027114195.1:2465-3610 GCF_000696795.3 Halyomorpha halys
ATATAATTAAAGTTTAAAGTATGTTATAAATAATAATGAAAAACAATGTATACTTTCCAATAATCATTAATTTGATATAAAGTAAAAATAAAAAACTTGAAAGTTCCTAAAATTTTAATTTCTTTGGATAGAAATAGTGATAATTAAAAAAATACCAAAATTAATCATTACTAATCTTTATGTTTAAATAAACACAAACAAAAAAAATTATTGATTAGAGAAGATGGTCGAGGAGTGCGGTCAGCAAAGACACAAAATAAATAAACAAAAAGTATTCATTTATGCCGACGTTTCGACCTGAGTTTTACACAAAACTGACAGTTTTAGCCAATCTTCTCCGCTAGACACCCTGATGAAGACCTCAAACTCAGGTCGAAACGTAGGCATAAATAAATACTTTTTGTTTATTTATGTTGTTCCTATGCTGACCACACCCCCGACCATCTTCTCCAATCAGTAATCTACGTTCAACTATCTACACCTCATTACAAACAAATTTATGATTATTTTGAAACTAAGTATTTGTTTAATATTACATTTATATCATTGTTCCTATATATTTGCCCAAAAACATAAAATTGTATCAACCTAAACAGAATTTAGGAATTAATAAGAAGACACATTACAGGCGATTTAAGAATGATTAGAACCCGACATAACATGTCCATTTGGTGTATTAACCATTAGTATTGTTTAATATATCATACTATACAACCATTGGAATATTAAAATAATATATTTATAAATAAAATACTCCTTTAAAATAAATAAAATAAAACGGGGTTTCCGTTGATAAAAATGTATAGGTAAATGCATGTATTGAAAACAGGTTATCAACGGAAACCCCTCTTCAACGGACAAATCCACAGGACCTATTGCAGTCCGTCTTAAGGAGGTATCTCTGTAATATGTTATCGATATTTTTTCTATTATTTCTATTTTTGGAATACAAAAAAATCAAGATAAGGAGTCTGGCCTAATTAATATTAATAAATTAATGTTACCAATTTTTAAAGCTTATATTAAATGACCATAATGTTATTATAATTGTTTTACATAAACGTGTGAACTAAATACCCAATTAAATAAATAAGTAAATATATATATACATACATACATACATATATACGAAGGTAAACAATATA
>NW_027114195.1:5890-7500 GCF_000696795.3 Halyomorpha halys
CAACGTTTCGCCCCACGTTGCAGGGCTTCGTCAGGGCTAAAAAAGATACAAACACTATAGGAACAAAAAGGAAAAAAGAAAAAACATAAGTGTAAAATAACAGGGATATAAAATGAAAAGTAAGATATAATAAGAAAATTTTTCTTATTCATAATGTCATAAACTACTTTATAATAACAATAAACTAGCTTTAAATTTTTTTTTCTAATTATATCTTACTTTTCATTTTATACTCCTGTTATTTTACACTTAAGTTTCTTTCTTTTTTCCTTTTTGTAACTATAGTGTTTGTATCTTTTTTAGCCCTGACGAAGCCCTGCAACGAGGGGCGAAACGTTGGCTCAATAAAATAGTATAATTATCTACTATTTGAGTTTTTTTTTACTGCACCCGGACCATATTCCATTTAAAAATAAATATATCTGCTAGGTGCACCCAAATTAATTTCCTAACCACTTTGGTCTACAGAATAATTAACCCGGTAACAACAGTTAATAATTTCCTTCTTTTAGTATGTTAAAACGATATAATATTATGAAAACTACTACTCTTACGAAGAATAATGTCATAAACTACTTTATAACAATAAACTAGCTTTAATTTGACTGCTAATAAACATTTGAAAGTCATATTGTTGCTGAAATATAAATTTCCCACAATAAATTCACTAACTACTGATTTTACAGTACATTTTTTTATAAAATGTTGCTTTTTAAAAATCTATAACTCGAGAGCTATTAAACGTAAATAGCTTTATAAGGGCTCATATTTTAATTAATTTATTCTATTGGTAGAAGATATTTGACCGTCTGAATTATAGGTAGCGGTCAATAAAGGTATAAAATAGTAGAAAAAAATAATTAATGATATCAATACCAACGTTTTGCCCCACTTAGCAGGTCTTCTTCAGGGCTCTCAAAGGTTGAAGGCTTCAGGCTGATGTTTTGACCGCACCCAGACATCGATCTTACTTCTGATAATCGACTGAAACGTTGTTTAACATTAAATAGTTCTCTTTTCAATTATTTTGTATCTTTGTTGACCCCCACCCGGACTATCTTCCAACAAAATAAATTTACTCTACTTAAAATAATGTCTACTTGTTTTATGTATTTTTAATGATAAGTGGCTTCGAATAAAAATTTAATTTATAATAAACCGTTCTCTTTGTTAAATAGACTAACAGACCAGAATTACAAATAAAGGCAATGCAGATTTACGTCAAAAAAAGGTTCATGAAGTTCCACTCCCGAAAGTTAAAGGAGCTGTGACCTACAACTTGAGAAACCAAACTACAACCCGAAGACAGAAGCACAGGCTGCTGTCGGATATGCTGTTATAAGTTTTATTATGTTAACTATCAGTTCTGTTATTGTCACTCTAAAATTTAATTTTAATTATTTATTAAATAAAACCAAAAATTGTATCCAATACTGTCTCAACACTTTCTTTCTTACTAGTCCAACGTTTCGGCTATTCCAGCCATCTTCAAGGACATCTTCAATAGAAATCTCCAAGAGTTTGTTATATGGTGGTGTATTTTATATTGTTGATAATTTTATAGAGAAAAATAAAAGTTAATGGTTTTAAAATTTAAATAAATAGGTTTG
>NW_027114196.1:0-713 GCF_000696795.3 Halyomorpha halys
TTAACATGTCACAATCTCACAAGAGGAGATCATATCACAGAAAAAAAGGCAATCCTTCCCGGCAAACCCAACCTGCTAAACGCCTTTTTTTTCGTTCCCTTCATTAAAATAGAATTAGTACATCAAACATATATAATACATAAAATGTATTATATATATTTTTACTACTATACCCCGATTTAGCGACGGTCCCACTTATGATATCATTATTGATATCACTTTTGAAACAATTACTTAAAACTGGAAGAGGAGACTTAGCGTAGTTAAATCAACCTATGTTTAAAAAGCGCCTAAAATCTGAAAACGCCTTGTTCCTTGAGCCCAAATAATGCAGGTACTCAAAGTGTTCTGTGTATGTGTTTAAAACCAAAAAATTTACGAAATTCAAATTATGTATTTAAAGTAGGAATATCAGGAATATTATGACCATATCTTCTTTTTTTTTTTCTTTATTCCCCTCCCTTCCATTTCATACGGGATGCGGTAGGCATTGGGGTAGTGCGCTGGGGATTGCACATAGAGATTGCGCATTTTCATTGGAGATAATGCTATGAATATAGCGTCGAAATAATAGTATTTATGAAGATAGCCAAAATCCGATGTCTTGGCCATGAGAAAAGAATGCCACAGGATCGGCTGCCAAGAAGGGTGCTTAAAGGATTTCCGAAAGGAAGAATACCACAAGGAAGACCACGCCTGAGGTGTTAGATGAC
>NW_027114196.1:2469-3318 GCF_000696795.3 Halyomorpha halys
AGTGGCCTAACTTCTAAAAGCCTACACCACTATTTTAGATTTCGGACTGGTCACGGTTTTATGTCAAAACATCTGTTCAAAATTGGTGTAGATTAGATCTCACTCTGCAAGAAATGACATCGGCACACTTAGAATCTTATCCATCAATACAAAATATAAGAAATAGTTTCACTGAAGTAGAGATAATATGGGTGAAAAAAAGTAATTTATATTGGGCTACGAGAGAACGGATAGCCGAAGTGCCTTGTATTTTGGTGTAATAAAAAAAGTAAGATAAAAACCAGATCATTAAGATTCAGGAGATCTCCTCCGTAAACATCATCTTGTGTCCGGCAAGACTCTTCTGTTATAATAAAGAAACAAAGTTTCTTTTTTCTGCGATATCCCGTGTCGTAAAGTGAGGGTTGTCTGTGACTAATGCTTGAATTTGGTCATCAACAGTTGAAGAACGACCCGAGCACTTTGCGTCTTCCAAGTCAAAGTTTCTGGTTTTGGACCGGGCAAACCATACACACTGCAAATTTTGTTAACCGTCTGTGCAGCGGATTTTCCTTTTCGGAAATAAAAAAAATCATTAAATGACGAAAATGAATTTTTTTTATCTTTCATTATGAGTAAGCAAAATACCACTTAAAGATGAGGAATCTCGGTTGAAACTGATGCACAAGAGCACCTTCACTAATGCTTTTTTAGAATATGTAAACATTATTGACCAAGTAACCATGATTTTATAAACACAAAGAGGAGTAAATTGAAATATTCAAAATCGTTACGAACTTATTTTACAACCCAATACATCAGCTCCTACCATCAGTGATACATTGATCAACTTCTCAATTCATTCTTAAT
>NW_027114197.1:0-26360 GCF_000696795.3 Halyomorpha halys
CCCCCCCCCCCCGACTATCTTCTCCAATCAGTAATCTACGGTCAACTATATACACCTCATTTTAAATCATTTATTTATTATAGAAATTCTCCATGTACCCAAGTACTCTAAAATATGAGATTCAGATTTATGCTAGTTGAGGATAACAAACAATTAAGAACTTCAATAAAAGATTGCGTTGCGAGATAAGCAATTATGAGTTTTTACTGTATCTTTGGCACGTATTGTCGAGCTATTCTGAGCAGAGCCTATCCATGAAGTTTCTACTTATCTATATTGAACATACCAGCTATCTTGACCTCAATTTTACAAGCATCATAGATGGAATCCTCGTTCAACATTACAACGAAGAAAAAAAGCTTTCGTATTCCTATTATTCTGTTAACTTGAAAAATCTTCCAAATTTTGCGAAAATAAAAAGATCGTATCCAGAACCATTACTAGGTATATTTGGACTTACGACATCGAACTTCTCCAGTATCCGAAATCCTCCGAAGAATCTTTAATATTTGTAATTATGTTACAAATAGATATGCCTCCTTTAAATTCCATATTAGGAAGGAGAAAAGATTAAGTACCCTGCAAGTACCAACGCGTACTGTCATAGAATAATTTTGATCGATGTATTTGGAACTATCTCAGTATAAACTAAATCTATATTTTAAACATAACCAAACTAAAATCAATGATGTATCAAAACTTACCGTTATCTCTCTACCACAGCCCAATTTCCTAACCATCCCAAAACATTCCGAACTCAGTATGAGTATCGGTCTTTTGGTTTCAAAATGGGGGTCAATTGAAGGTTTCATAAGTCATGAAACATATCTCGACAATTATAAAATAAGAGAGCAACTTTTTTTTCTTTTTAAATCGTTATGACAAAACAAATATATAATCAATTTTTTTTATTCTACAGACATCACAATAAATGTCAATATTTACTTAATAAATAATAAACCATAAATATTTATGGGTTTTATATAGTATGTATTTATATATATTATAAATTAGTGTTAACGTAAAAGGTGGAAGGAATATAGGTCACAACAACCTGTGGTTCTCAATGGCATAATAAAATAATAAGATATCACCTCAGCAACCTCGAAACTTCAGCGACGTCGGTTCGATTCCGCCAGGTTAGATTGACTTTTTGTTTCAAAGCGGTCACGCGGAATAGAAGCTCAACCTTCTCACTTCGGTCAGAATAGGTTATCCTGTGGGATAACCTCTCCCACTCGTATGTCAGAAATGACCAGGAATGAGGTAAACACAGAAAAAAAACTAAAACCATATTATTTCTCTAAGGTTAGCGTGTATAACGACCATCAGTCATCCCTTGCTAATCTGTCTCTAAAGCAAGAGGCACCTCATTAACTTCCCTTACGCTGCCTCAGAGCTTATCTATCATTTAACCCAACGTCGGATCCTGATGAATCCATCGGAATAAATTATCTCATTGTGCCTTATCATCTGATTCCGAATGCTAAACGATTCAATTATCTGACGACGATGATCACTTACTTGAAGCTCGTCACCTTGTAGTTAGAGGCTCCACTAATTACCACATCGGTACCGACAGCCCTGAAAGAACTGGTCTTAGCGATGACGATCTCCGGGAAGCGGACAGGTTCCAGTGACGGGATATCCAGCTCCGGGATACCTGCAACAGAGCGAGAATCATGGAGTTGCGATATCCTCTCTGGGTTCTGTTCTCACAGTTCACTTACCTCCGAGCAGTCATGGAATTGAGGAAGATGATAAGAGTTCATCAACTGATTATCCGTCAATGGCCACTTCTTGAAAGCATTGTCCTCAAGTAGGTAGCTAATGGAAAAAAATTAACAAATTTATGAACAAAAGTATATAAATTTGAAAAGGTCCACTGAAAACGGAATGAATGTCAAGTTCAAGTGTACTCCAAACCAAATGTCCATTCACCTTTGAACGTCTGAAGCTTTCACTACACTCTAATGATATATTATTACCGGCTGTCATAAGTTCATCCTTCAATGTTCCTTAGCTTCCTTACAAAGCAAGTCCATCCATTTCGCTTTTGACAAGACATTATCCATTATTTTTTATTTCTTCTTAAAGTTAAAATTCTGACGATATCTTCGATGTCGAACTGCTTAGTTCTCATTCGAATAATGGTGAAAACCATATTGCATATATACAAGAATTCTTGAACAAATTATTCATGTCAAAACATAAAAAATCAATAGGGTGTTAGTGTTCAATCATTTTAACTTCTCTTCCAAGTTAAAAAAGTACCGCATTAGTTCATCGTTTATATAACACACGTACGGGTACGATCTGACTATATCACAAAAAAAAATGTCCACTCGTCTTCATTATCCTTAAAATACTATTCATATTATTTTAAATTAAAAATCATGTGAAATATTCATCTTAAATTGGATGGCTTTAATGGGATGAAATTCACTCTTCCAGCTTAGATATACTTCCTTGTAAAATTCTTTTCATACTTTGTTATTGTTGAGATTTTAGTTCTCATACCCAAATCATTATTTTTGCAAAAATAATCCCGAGATTATTAGAAATTTACAATATGCAACTCTTATAATATAAAAGTTTTGCAATCTCCGCCATGCATGTTTGTGAATATCTTGAAGCATTGTTTCTCAATTTTCTTTAAATAATCATTTTAGAATCCTTAAGTGTGAGAAATTATATCACTCATTTCAGTTCATGAATAACTTATTGTTTAATCTGAAATTACTATATTTATTTAAATGAAAAAATAAAAATAAATAAACATTTTTAAAATATAATACATTACAAAGAAAATTAAAGGCGTATTCATTAAAGAATATGTTTAAATGTTAATTCACTGAAATTCATTATATTCACGTGTATTTCTATATCACGTTTATATATTATGGTTATCATCGTGCTTGGAATACTTTATATATCATGCTTAACAAAACAATAATTATTAATTAGCGTCATTACTGATCTTCATTAGTACGATAAACATTTTTTTATAGCATAGAAATTTATATATAGAATTTCTATTCTGATTTATTATGATATTCCTTAGTCGACGTTGTCTGAAAAGGCCGAATTCTACAAATTGTGTATTTTCATATTTCATTTATTTGGTATTTTTTACAGGAAAAGTCATTGGTATTAATTAGATTAGTTATATGAAACATTATTATGAATATTCAAAAACATAAAAATTGTTTCAAAAACAAAAAACATTTTATATAGGTTTTTCATCTGAAAAAGAATGCGATATATTTACACTTCATATTGGAAGTAAAATTTAAATTTTAATTTATAGTAAATTTTAAAAAAATATTTTATTGTTGCTAAAGTTCCCGAACTGCAAAAATAAATTATAAAGTATTAAAAAAAAGTTATGGTACAAAGTAATACAAAAAACAATTTGAAATGGTATATTTTTTTTTCAAAATACAATTTTCCTATTACATTTAAAGTGGTAATAATATTTTAATAATTTAACTTTTAGTTAAATTCATATATCTATAAATTTAGTAACAACGATTTTTCCGATGTAGATAACAAATACAGTTTTTTTGTGTGTATATAATATATTATTTATTTATTTGCAGTGTCTTATGTATATATTAATGCCTTTTTATAACTCTATTTTGAAATTCATCAACACATTAATGATAATTTTATTTTCGATTAATACTATAAAGAAATGTCAGATTACCTTTCAGCAGTAGAGGTTTCAATGATTCCACTGAGTTCAGTATACATTGATCAATCATGGGATCATTTCTGTTACACACGTGGATAAAATCAGCTAAAAAAAAGTTAATAGATTAATTATATTAGGAAGTTAATAATTTCATGGGAATAATAAAAACAATTAACAAATAATAAAAAAATAAATATAAATTCCATAGAAAAAAATACAAATTATTTTCTATATCCGTATATATATTTTTCAATTTCATCTGTAAGAGTTAATTTTGGTAATAATTTTTATAAGCGGATCTAGGGTTTTCCTTTGAGTCTGTCTTTTGTCATAATACAGAATATATTTAAATAAATAATTTAATATTTATCCATTTTAGTCTCAACACATTTTATTGTGACGTTTCGGCCAATTCGGCCATCCTCAGGGACAATCTACTACAAAACAGCTTTTATTACATGTATGATCCTCAACACTTCAAAATACTTAACAATATTATTTATAATTTATCTTACCTTAATACAATTTTGGAATTAAATGATTTAAAAACTCAACTTTATGCAGGTTACTCTGCCCATGTCGAAACAACAATTTCTATGAAACATATTTTTATATTTATATTAAATTAAATATATATATTTATATTAAAACATATTTTTTTGTTAATAAGTATATCCTACATTAGGTCTAATTACCTAATTAGTCAATTTTCACATTAAAAACAAAAATTAAAATTCATTTATCACAGTCACTGTTTGTCAAAAATCACAACAATGCTAGTAACCTTCCTCCACTCAGTCCATGATTAAAATTGTTTATTATAACAATATTTTTGTTACTTTTCCTCTTTATTTTATTAGTAAAATTCCCATAAAGGCTAATTATAATTATCCACATTTAATTTATCCTATATTTTTCATAAATTAATTTTACTTAATATCTCTGCATTGTGTTGGTTCAAATTTCTTGTATCTGTTTTGAAATTCACCGTATAATTAATATTTTGGGATATGTAAATGGATTCAAGTATTTTCCTCTTGAATATATTATTTTCTTTATGTAAAATCATTGTATTTTCAAAATAAAAAAAATTCTGGTTTTTTGTTGCATGCTGTACTAGTGCCGTTTTATTAGGATCATTATTAGGATTTATTTGAAAAACAAGGAGAGGGTTTTTCAAATCATTATTGTGTTGATAAATTCTGTCACCCAATAATTGTTTTGTTTCACCTATCTATATATATAGGTGGACAATTTAGACAAGAAATTTTACATATTAATCCTGATTGATTCCTTGTATCAATTTTGTCCTTTAATATACTATAATAATTTTTGATTTTATTGTTGGGTCTATCACTCAAAGAGTACTCATCAACATCATAATTCTTAAATGATTTCTTAATATCTTCAGATAGTCCTTTAATATAATTGAATCCATAAAATTTTTTATTTTTTACTTTATTATTTACTATTTTGTTTCCTGTTTTATTTTTTATATTTTTAAGGTTAATTTTCCAAATCATGTAAATTAATTTTTTGGGATAAAAATTTTCTTGGAACATAATAATTATCTTATTTTTTATTATATTAGACCTACTATCATCAGTTATTCTAATAGCTTTTTTAGTATAATTATTTATTACATTATATTTCATATGATAAGGGTGGCAAGAATAATAATTCAATATTATATTACTACTTGTTTCTTTTTTTGTCCATTCTGTGATTATATTCTTACCTTGCCTTATCATCAACATATCCAAAAATCTTAATTTACCTTCCTTTTCCCGGATAATTATAATTAGCCTTGATGGGAATTTTACTAATGAAATAAAGAGGAAAATTAACAAAAATATTCTTAAAATAAATAATTTTAATGCTTGAACTGAGTGGAGGAAGGTTACTAGCATTGTTGTGATTTTTGACAAATAGTGACTGTGATAAATGAATTTTAATTTTTTTTTTAATATGAAAATTGACTAATTATGTAATTAGACCTAATGTAGGATATACTTATTAACAAAAAAATATGTTTTAATGTTTCATAGAAATTGTTGTTTTGACATGGGCAGAATAATAGCCTGCATAAAGTTGAGTTTTTAAATCATTTAGTTCCAAAATTGTATTAAGGTAAGATAAATTATAAATAATATTGTTAAGTATTTTGAAGTGTTGACGATCATACATGTAATAAAAGCTGTTTTGTAGTAGATTGTCCCTGAGGATAGCCGGATTGGCCGAAACGTCGGAAAAATAAAATGTGTTGAGACTAAAATTGATAAAAATTAAATTATTTATTTAAACAACATTAACAAGTCTCAAGAAAGTGTTTAAGATTATAAACAAAATATATTATTAATATTATGATTAACATCTTATAGAACTTATATATAATTGTTAATGAGTGATTTATTAAAAATTATTGAATCTACTGAGGAAAACGAAACGAAAATTCCTGATCTTCATTCTGCCATTTTAGTACCTATATTTAGAATGTGCTTCGTGTATAGAAGGTACCTGATTCGTCTCACTTGTTTCTTATAGATTTTTAAGTTATTATGTAATGATTATAAAGATAAGTATATATTGTTGGTTATACATATATATATATATATATTAAGAAAATACTTTATGAAGCAGATCGTAGGAATATAGACCGGGTGGCGATCGATAAAGGTACCAAAATGCTGTTCAAAAATCAGTTGTCATCTTTGTTTCAATCTGACAGCCCTGACAAAACCCTGTAAAGTGGAGCGAAACGTTGGTTAACAATAAACAGTTTTCTTTTACTATTTTGATATCTTTATTGACAGCCAACCGGACTAGCTTCCTACACAATGAAATAACATAGGAATATTAGTTTATAACAGTTGGGTGAAAATGTGTTCGTAGCAGCCCTATGAAAATGAGCACTTTATATATCTATTTTTATTAAACTCTTATGGAAAATATTTGTTAATAAAATTTATTGGGATAAGATATATACTAACATCCATTTCTATTAAATTTTCGATCCAAATATGTACCTCCTCATGTATGCAAAATTAGTTGCATACTTCTAGTACACCTAACAATCAAAGGCACTTTGATCAAAGGTACAAAACAGTGTTAAAAAAAAAATTATATCCAAACTTTCTCTGAATTAATGCACAATTCATTCATTATATATATATACAATTCATTATATATATATATACACATACATATAAGTTTTTTCTTTATTTTTCATACTTATCATTATTTATGGTATATAAATACAGATACCACTTTATAGTGAAGATTCAATATAATCCATTACTTAAAAAACATGGGTAAAATAATAATACTTTTAATCAATGGAGTCATTAATAAATTATCGACATTCGACTCGAAAATATATTAAAGTAGCATTAAAATTTACTCGTAAATATCTGTAGTATTTTCTGAAATTTAAATATTATGCTTTGTATATCTTCCAAAAAGTAATTTTCAGAATTACATATCATTGTAATCGGAAAAGTTTCTTCTATAATTTAAATCCATCAAACTACCTTCATTAATTTTATTTTCCTAAATTCCTTAAAAATATAGATGATTAGTAGCTTTAAAATATTTTAAAAAATCTATAGCCCTTTTTCCAGCTTGATTAGGTTGAAATAGGAACGATTTTAATCTATCATATAAAAAAAAAAATCCTCGAGGAATCTTAATTGTTCCCTTTATCCAAAAACTTAAAATTTACAAGTGTTACATACACACACCTAGAAACGTTGTTATTGGTTGCGAACAACCTTATTTTCAATTTTGCAGAAAGAATCACGCATTAATTTTTCTAGGTGTTTAGTAGCTACTCATTTTTTTTAAAATGGCTGTTTGAACCACTCTGCACGAAATCATGTTTTGAAATTATAACTCAACGACTGAAAAGTGAATATTATTATACTAATTGACAAGTTCTTTATGAAGTAAATATTTAATTTTAATAAAAATTTCATTAACTCCTGTCTTACTTCACATATTTCATACTAACTACAATTTGAATTTCATCGAATCAGAATAATATACATATATAGAATTTCTAAAAAAGAAAAATAGAAAACTAAAAAGCAGCCTATTCAGCACTGTGAGTTTTTTTTCCCCTACTCAAAGCAGTTACAGGATTCTCATTAAGAATTGGCTAATGGATTATAAGTGGAAGTCTCATACACAATGGATGAAAAGTAACCTAACCTTAACATGAAACTAAAAGATACAAGGACTCACTGTGCAAAACGGTATGCAGTAAATAGCTTGTACAAAAAGGGAGAAACAATTGCCACTTGTTGAACACACGATGCCATTCACACATACAGGATATTTTCCCATGGATAGGTTTGTAAGATATTGAGTTCCTTCCCATCAGAAACTTACGACATCAAGGAAATACTGACTGAGCATGAAAATTAACGAATGTAATACAATTTTTCAAATAGAAGGTTTATCTCTTTATTTTATAGAATTTTTTATACATACAAAAAAAAAACTGCTTATAAATTTGTTTATTTGTAGCGTCACTCTGAGTGTGATAGTGAAAATGAAATATCCAATTCGTCTACATAATAAAATTATTAATTTATAACAATGTATTTTAATGTCGATAAATAACTATGTTATGTAGCTTATACTGACTGATAAGACTGTTCATCGTGAAAATGGGGGAAGTTATCCGAAACGACCTTATGTGCACATGTAACAAAGCAATATTCGGAAGGATTTTTTCATGAATACTTACGCAAAAAGATAAGCAACAGAAGCACACATAATATTTTTTACTCCATTTTATCATCACATGAATCCTAATACCAAAAAAAATCTCTAACTTCAAATAAGTACACTGATCCCATTCTCATATCAATGGTAGTAAGAGATGATTTGATTCAGTCATGAAATTGCATGTTATTTATTTAAGTTCCATTTGTATATTTCTGTTTTATTAAGAAAAAACCATATAAAGTTGGAAAAATAATCGCGACTCTTTAAGAAAAAAAATTCTTTTTATTTATTTATTTAATGCGATTTACATCTGTACAAGTAATCAATTCAATAAGTAAATATGTTGTATGTATGTAAATGTGCAACGAATGGGATGTTAAGGTCTTTGTGGATGAGTTTATTTGTAACGTAATAAGGAGCATCAAGGATTTTACATAGGATTTCCGATTGTAAGGATTGGATGCGGGAGGAATTTGATGGCTTGGTAGAGCCTCAGAGCTCAATCCCATATGTTCAAATTGGTCTGATTATCGTAGTGTATACTAATTGTTTGTAGTGAATGGGAAGTTTAGAGCGTTTGTCTAGTAAGTGTCGTAGCAATCGGAATCTACGAGCAGTTTCTTGTCGTTTCAGTCTTGTGTGTGAATTCCAAGTAAGTCTCTTGTCGAGATGGAGTCCTAAATATCGAATCTGTTCAACCGGCGTAAGTGGAGTGTTTAGAAAGGATACTGTAGGACAGGAGAAAAATGTTAGATTTCTAAAATTTGATCCTGATAATGTGTACATAGGTTTTGTTTTGGTTACAGATTCAAAATAAAACTAAATTAAAATAGATAATAAGATAACTGATTTTTTCCCCGAAAAATTATAATATAGAATGGTTTGTGAGTATAATTTGTGTTATAAACATTCCTTTTGAGGGTCTCAATTTATTTCTAAAGACCTACCATTTTTTCGCGTTTTTGAATGATTTCCAAACCTCCAAACCAAATTAGAGAATTGCGAATTCGTAAATGAATTAAGTTATTGATTAAAAACTCTTGTGGGTGGGGATCTCATTGAGTATACGGTGATTCACATTATTTAGCGAATGCTAACACTGATAATATGAAGAGTTTATGAGTATTAAAATTAAGACAATCGGTATAATCGATTCGGACACTAATGTACTAGGGTGACTAGGCAAGTTCCACCGTTTGACTTAATGTTACTGTCTTTCAGCGTCTAGGTACCGATTGAAGTAATTATTGACAAATGGATGTTGTTTCGAGGACACGTCATGAGTTCAGTGAAGTTCAACAACTATCACCTAATGTTTATTCTTAGTTGGAATACATTATAAACTGTGGACTTTATTTTTGGAATTTTCTTGTAAACACAACATAGAAATTAATTGCCAAGAGATTTTTTTTCTTGCCCTTGAAGCTTAGCACTGCAGGAGTAAGTTATAAATAGAATTGTTTTTAAATGCACTGTTTACATTAAAGGAAAAAAATAAGAACAGTTGAAGAAACTTTTTTTCATTGCGCAATAACAACAAGGGTGTGAACCACTTAGCATTCATATGTAATTCTTAAAGTATAGTGTTGCGTAGGCTGTTAAAAACTACCCAATTCTGCCAGTCTTAAGAAAGCTAAAAAGTTAATCTATCATTCTGCTGATCTCATGTTTCTCAACAAAACACTTTCACCTAAACTTACCGATTTATGGAACATGTATTAGGAGAAGTATCAAAATCATGAAAAATTTCGAATTCCAGTTTTCGACGGAAATACACATTTTAAAGCCCCTGAGTCCAAATCTTCCCAAATTTTTTCAGTGTGTGATCAGTCTAGCTTAAAAGCGAAATGTTATACGAAATTAAAATTATATACTAAAGGCCGATATATCTCTCGGATGCTACAGCAACTTTTTCGATTTAATCGACTTACGTGAAGTACCCGTTTATAAAATAAATTTTCCACATTTTTTTCAATTTCCTCAAAAAAGTTATAAATGATTGTGATTAAACTTGGTACATCATGTATAATCATGTAACCTTTAATATCAACCAAGTTTTATATTCAGTGAAATAGGTTAAGTGGCCTTAAAAGCCGAAATTTCAAAAAATATTCCTCTAAAGTACCTTAAATTTTATTTATGTAAAATAATCAAACTTCTCTCATTAGTAATATAAAATGGATTAATATGAACTGTGAAAAAATTGTATGCATAATCAAAGAAAAAATGGAGAAATAAATTAAGCAATGTAGAGACTGGTAAATCGGGGACAGTGTGTCCGACCTCTCTGATTCCATCCATGTGTACACAGCTTTATTTTAATTTGTTATAATATTGTATTCCTGTCAGGAACAAGTTTATACACGTTATTTACAGTTCGAGAAACCCTGAAATAAGAATTTTTATAGGAACGGAAAAATAAAAATTTGTTTTGAAAGTTTCGCTTTTTAGGGTGGTAAGTGAAAGTTGGATGATGTGCGTACCGATCAGATTTATTTATTAATTTTTAATTTTTTTAATTGTTATTTATTTATTACTAAATAGGCCTTGTGGACCTTACGTCGTTTTTTCATACATTTTGCTAGTTTTTTTTTAAATTGATGCTTGGCCAGGTATAGTCTTGTTTTCTGTAATATTATTAATTGTAAAGGCATAATTTCGTGTACTAATATGAGCACATCTTGACCCAGTATTGTTCTTATGTTTACAGTATTCCTAATTTTTTTTTTTTTAAATTTATTTGTTGATATTTACAACTGTATAAAAAAATACAACCAGTAAATTTGATCATAATGACATAATGATATGATACAGGATGTAGAGAAACTACCCAGTAGTAGAACTCTAAAAACAATTTACAATATAAGGTCACGAGGCCATCTTCTTTTCAGGCGCCTTGGAGGATTGCCAGGAATGGAAGAGGAAGCAAGGTTAGAAACGAGTGGGTTTGGGTGGTTAGGGAGTTTATTATGGAAGGAATAATATCGGGTTCGGGCTAGATCGGTTACATAAGGAACATTTAGGTCTTTATGGATGGTTTTATTAGATTTTACGAAGGATTTTGGATTGTAAAGATTGGATACGAGAGGAATTCGAAGGTTTAGTGGAGCCCCAAAGCTCAACTCCGTATGTCCAGATGGGCCTTATTATTGTCATGTAGATCATTCTTTTGTAATGAGTTGGAAGTTTAGACCGTTTGTCTAGTAAGTGCTGTAATAGTCGGAATCTGCGTGCAGTTTCCTGTCTTTTCAGTCTTGTGTGAGGATTCCAGGTTAGTCGTTTGTCAAGATGTAGTCCAAGATAACGAATCTGTTGTACAGGGGTAAGAGCCACATTATTAAAGTATACTGTAGGGCAGTCGGCAGGTTTACTACGAAGAGTAAATGTGATTTGTTGGGATTTATCTTTATCCTCCAATTTCGACACCATTCTTCGAGGATTGTGATATGGGACTGGAGAGTTTGGGATGCAATCAAAGGGTTGTTACTAACTGTGAGCACACATGTGTCATCAGCATACGTGGTAAGGATAGTGTTAGGAGTTGTTGGTATGTCAGCTGTATAGATGGTGTAGAGGATGGGACCGAGAATACTACCTTGAGGAACACCAGTGGATTGAAAATAGAGGGATGAATAGGAACCATTGTGGTTTACTTGGAATAATCTATTAGTAAGAAAGGAACGGATGATGAGAAAATATGTAGGAGGTAAGAATTTACGGAGTTTGTAAAGCAGTCCCGGGTGCCAGACTCGATCAAAAAGACGCCTGCTCTATATCGAAAAAGACTCCTGCGCAGTACATTCCGCGCTCTAAAGAAGACGAGACAACGTCCACCACACGATGACATTGCTGGATAGTGGAGTGGGATGTTCGGAATACAAACTGGTGAATTCCTAATTTAAAAAATACTTTCAGCCATGGTATGAACTGATATATTTTATATTCTGAAATGGAATGTTGGATAAATTACTAATTAAGCCTTATTGAATAAAAAAAAAATATGCAATTTTATATGGATCTAGCAGCAGCTTTGGATATTAAATAGTCTGTGAATGGACCGTTTTTTCTTCTTCATCCACATCAGGAGATGATATAACGTGTAGGATTATAAAGTTTATGATAGCAATAATAGGAAGGAATTTATAGAAATAAAAAAAAGTATATAATTTGTTTGAATTTTTGATATACAGCTTTCAACGGATCTACTCATTTCGGAGCCCTTTGATTCAAAACGAACAAATTAAGGTCATTGATATCATCGGTTGTTATGTTTTTGTTTTGTAACCGTTTTTACTTGTCACGTGTTTTTCCAATAATTCGGAAACAATACCTACTCCGAAACATTTACATTTTTTTTTTTAAGAAAATTGATTTTTTTTTTTTTGTAAAACTAAAATATAGAAAACAATATCTATCGGATCACTAGCGAAGATACCACAATTTTCATACTTGAATTCGCTGTCAAAATAGTAAAGGAATTCGTGTAAGTGGACATACAAAATATTTGTTCAATATGATAACATCGTGATTACATTATAATAGAAGCTGGAATAATGATAGTTTATTATATATTAACAACTTATACACAATATACTGAGGACATCGACAGTTTCTCAACTATATTTCAAATAGTGGGAACGGTTCTTGGGGATATGGGGAAACAATGACGAAACTCCACGATTATTCTTACATTCAGGCTAGAAAAAGGATGAAAACTTTTGTCACAGGAATTATGGCTATGTCATTATAATTCTCTCATTGACATTTCGTAATGATATACCGCGGTTGATTGCTATGGGAACCGAAACTGACAGGATATGGGTCAGTGGGAGCCCTCCGATGAAGAAACCAGGAAGTGAACAACCTGTTCCAGACCAACGGCGCCAATCCTGGAATGTAACGCAATTATTTGTGAGCTGGCTCCAGTATAATTTTCTTCCCTTTCCCTTTCTATCTCAAAATTACTTATAATAGTAAAATATAGTTTATTTATAGGTATATAATATAATTAAGGTCATTTCATAACCCGTAGGTCACTTTATGTCTTTGAAATATTTTCACATTTAGTTAACAAATTACTCAGAGTATTTTTTTTTTAAATAATTTATTTATTGTTATTTACAACTGTATACACATATATACAACAAGTAAATTTACTGTAGGTGACATAGTGACATTATACAAACTTGTGGAGAATCTACCCACTGATAGAACTCCAATAACATTTCTAGATAAGATCTCGAGGACATCTTCTTTTAGACGTCTAGGAGGATTATTAGGTAATGAAGGAGAAGCCAGGTTAGAAACCAGTGGATTTGGGTGGTTGAGAAGTTTATTATGGAAGGAACGGTATCTGGTTCTGGCCAAATCGGCAACATATGGAACATTGAGGTCCTGATGGATGACTTGATTTGTGACAAAGTAAGGAGCATTAAGGATTTTAAGAAGGATTTTGAACTGTAAGGATTGGATTCTGGAGGAATTTGATGGTATAGTTGTGCCCCAAAGCTCAACTCCATATGTCCTGATAGGCCTTCCAAAGTATTTAAAAATAAAATATATTGTACCTATTTCATGCCTAAAATTGAATCATCTATCATATAAGTTGATAAAAAAATTATTATCGTGTATTTACTCTTCAATGTAAGCATTCTTTAAGGTTTTCTGCATATCTTACCTCCGACCTGAAAAAGTTTGTTTCTCGGTTATTTTAAGGCCAGATGTTCTACCTTATAGTATAGGATTCTAAATCTAAATGCACAAACATACAGTGAAAGTTCTTTGCCAAAATTAATATTCGATGGCAATACTTGTGTTGATTCTTTTATTTTGCAATCGTTGACATAACTAGTAGATCAAGATTAAAGAAACGCCACTTTCACTATTTCTTGATGTTTCAAATCAACCATTCATACTTTTCAGTTCTATCCTAAGGTGTCATATATTTGGGTTTATGTGATAAAATCATTAATTTCAGTCCTTTGCGAACAATGAAATCCTGAAATTGAATTAATTTATTTTAATATAGTTCGTTTTTGAACAGTTGCATGTTTTGAAACAGAAAATTCCCTTGTGGTGGTAAGCTGTTTAAAAAAATACGCTGTATTCTCACACCTTTTGTTCATAGCTTCCGAAGGATTGAACAGTATTTCTAAAGACAGAGAAAATTAAAATTGACACTTTCCTATTTTCGAAACGTTCTGCAAGTTGAAACTTTTTTGTATGATTATTCTAGGTACAAAAGCCACCTGTTTCGTTAAATTCAGGCAATCATCGAATATTTAGTTGTTGAACTGCATCAAAGCTCTAACATAAGTATCACTTAGCTGCCTTAGTAATGTTTAAAAAAGGAGTTTTTATCGAGATTGTATTTAAAAAGATATTAGAATTCTCATTCCTTTGTCAGCAGCTATTAATTAATCAGCGGAAGAACATTATTCGAGCACTTAGATTAATGATGATTCGGAGAATAAATATCTACACATGCAAGAGATGGGTTGTGAAAATAAAAATTGGTACACCATGCAATTTTAAATTGTACATTCATGTTAGTCAAAATGTCTTATTTTCATGAAACAATCAGTAAATTGTTTTAAAATAAATTGTTCCAAACATTTATAATAATGAATAAATAGATAGATTAAACAGAATTATGTGCAGAAGTACTAAATAACTAATGTATCACTTCTAATAGAAAATTTCAAAGTTTGATAAAACTTTTCCTTAATAGTTCTTTCTACATTTCTCTTTTCATTATTGAAATGGAATGTGACTTTCTTGAATGAAAAATAATGTGAAGAAAAAAAGTGGAAGGTATTTTGAATAATCTAATTATATTGAATTTTAATCAGCATTATTTGACTGCATCCTATATAAAAAAAATGTATATATAATTGTATTAATTAAATGAAATTATATTTAAATCGCTATTATTAATTAATTAAATTTATGTTGAGGTTCTCATATTTTTGTTTTATCTTCATTTTTAATTTTGTTTATTTTATAAATATATATTTATGAATTACTAAAACATTGGTTTCACCTATTTCATCACGTATCCGGGGAGGTATTAATTAATAACAGCTATTTGAAAAAAAAATTTAAATATTCATACTTCCAAGATTAGCATTCCGTAATTGTAGAATATGGTATATTTCCAAACATAAAATAAGTTTAACATGGGCAAATATCAAATGGTAGTAAAATAAATATTAAAGAAACTTGTAGTTTGTATGTTTGCAAAAGTGTCTAAATAGCATTATATTTTATTTACTTGTTTCCAGCTGCATAAGATTTTATAGAATTTTAAATTCCATATCTTTATTATCTGAAAACGGTTGAGTTTCCAAAAAATTGCAAAAAAAAAAAAAAGCTTTTTACAATTTTGTTTGACATTGCTTAACCTTTTATTCAAGAGTTTTTTAAATAAAACTCGGATTCGCGACTTGGGAGTTGCAGAAATCGGCTTTTTAACTTAGGCACGTATTTCGCGTTCGAAGCTAACAAAAATGTCTCGACTGGAACTTCACTAGGACCTTGCAAAATGTAGCGTTGGGGTGCGCATGTTGGAACGCAATAGCATTTTATGCACGGGTGCATTTTATTTTATTCAATTTTTCCGATTAATTCTGCTTTCAGGTATAGATAAAGCTTAGTTACAATAACTAATACGAAAATTAAAAATAATTTTGTTACAGACGAATAAACTAGAAAATTGCGATATGGATAGTTGCAAGCGTAGACCAAAATTAGATTGTTTTGCAACGTGTCATAAATGTAAAATAACAGATAATAATAATTTCGATAAATAGCGACGGTCAAAATACTGAAGGGATCAAGTCAGTTGGATATTCCGGTATTCTGTCATATCGATAATCTCCATCTTACACTTATATTTGTATCGATTTATAAATTATATTTGTATATTATGCGATATTTGTATCGATACTGGAACGCAGTATTTTTTAAACTCGTCGTGAATTTTATTCTGTTTTGTTTGTTTATGAGTAATTTAAAATTATTGATTCACGGATTATACTATGTTTATTATAACTAAGTTCGGATTCTGATTCAGATTGTGATGCTGAACAGCATTCATTTACAACCAATTGTCTGAAATCCCCAAATAACTTTTATTGATAAAATATCTATAATTAATGAAATGTCACATATTAGATTCAATTTTTTGTTTTTAATAATATATTTTACGGAATACCGATCATTTCCAAATGGAGTAGTTAACTTATCATGTCCAAATTCTGTAGAAAGCCCATGTAAGTACTATATTAATGAACCAAACAGCAGATACTCATTAATTATTATAATCGTACACTTCAGAACTTATAAATAATAATTTTTAACTGATTAAAACACTTCAATAGTACATGTCGGGTAAATTAATAAAATTAATTAATAAATTAAAGATACTCAAAATATAGATTTATAAAACATATTTTAAAATACATACAAACATCAGAAAACCATATACTTATAATTATATACATTTTTAAAATTTTATAAACAAATTTTTGCAATATTATTATTTCTATGTTGATAAACGTAATTGATAACCAATATAAATATATATAGATTATATCGATATCCCATCTTTATTAAAGAAAATTGAAATCAGCGTGTTGCGTGGGTCGAAATCTGTGCCTCTGTTACACCGCCATACACTTTTGCTACACACTGCTACACTTTTGTTGTGGTACGAAAATGTCTAGCCTTGCCAGTATGTGCTGTTCCTATGAATTAGCTCGTGTTATGAAAATTGGAAACGCGTTTATAGCGTTCCAATAAACGCATAGCCTTACGAAAAAAAATGCTCCAAATCAAGCTTTCTGTCGAAACTTGAAAGTCGCAAATCTGTCAAGGACTACCTGACTGTGTAAGGCGACTCTCATTAACAGCTATATTATATTTATGACGATATTTGCTAAATTTCCCAATGACATCTCACAGACCACCGGTTGGGAAATATTCCAGGCGGTCCTGAGTGGTTTTTATCATTTTTTGAAAATCTTCAGATCATATATATCGAGAAATCTTTCCACGGATTGATTTATCAATAAATAAATATTCTTTGAAAGTACGAAAGATTAAATTAAAACAATTTAATCCTTTTTGAGAAATGATAGTAGTTGCACATTTAAATTTTTTTTTTACTTTTATTGATATTTGATCGGAACAGACAATAGAATAATCAATTTGACCGAATAAATACAAAACTCCAATTAAAATTAATTGATTTAAATTTTAATGTTGTTTTCTCCACTTGTGATCAGATAAAAAACTGTGATATTTCTTCTTTTTTTAACTCTTGTTAATAAATAAAAAAGTTTCAAATTAACATTTTAATTTTTTTTTCTTTAAACTAAAAATTTTGTATGACCTAATTTATTTTTTCAGTAGAGAATAAAAATTGAGTTTTTCCCAAATTAATCGATAGTAAGGAATTAATCTATACTTTCTACCTATATTCTACTTGCTCGTATTTCGATTCTTGAAATCGATAACTCAGCTGGATGTAGAGAAAGTTTTTTTCCATCTTAAATGCCTTTATTCAGAACTCATTAATTAAATTAGAATGTTTGAGGACCATCAACACTATCATCATGAGCACTGAGATTATTACCTTCTTCTTCAAAAGTCTCACTATATAACTAATTGTAAACCAATTTCGTCTGATATTTATTAGAAGTTTACAATAAAATATTTATCCATTTAAAAGTAAAGAGAGCCCACCATTTAACTTCATTGTCACAAAATCGATATAATATTTGAATAGATTGCATACGAAAGCGCTGAGGATCCCAAATTGTACATAAATTTTATGTTTTATTTGGTGTTTTATTCAAAATTATATAATACAAATTATGTGTTAACGAGCAACTATTGGTTCACTTTTATTTGCGAGCATTTTTAATTTGGTTTAAATGTATCAAATTTATGAAGTACAAAACGAAATGTTCTGTGTAAGTTTTAGGTATTGAAAAAAACAAAACAATTATAAAAATTATCAATGTTAGCAAAATGTGGCCGGTAGCAACATCAATTAATTTCTTAAATCTAGAACCTAAGTAAAATTAATACGAAAAATTAATTAACTGTAAATTTTGAGGAAAGAAAATTGAAGTATGTTGTGCTTAAAAAAAAAGTTACAGGCTTCTTCGGTTATTATTCGAAAGATAGCGTTAAATAAAAATTAGAAACCTATAAAAATAAACTTTTACTGTTTTGCTCCAAGCCTCAGAAATTTTGAAACAATTGAATTTCTAATTTTTAATAATAGATACCGATATAGAAATTTCCGGTGACGTTATCAATTTTAGAAAATCGTGATTATTCAATAAATTTAAGTAACAAATATTCTTTAAAAAAATTAATGCTTCCGTGATTTGTCCATTCCGTAATTTGTTTTTCGTTATCGCCCTGTTTGAAACGTTTCATAGTAGAGTAATAACTCATATTGTGTTTATTATAAGGAGATGCCAGATTTCTAGAAAAAGATGTTTGTACATTTTGTGAATATTTTAATCTTATTCGTCAGAGCTATTTTTGAAAAAATCAATTGTATAAAGTGTCTTTTCCGGTAGGCTGATTTTAGAGAAAAATTGGTGATACCAAAACCCAGGCACTTGCCATAAATATGCGATTTCAGTTTTAGAGCTAATCTCTTCACATCCATACAGACACACATATGCAGATCATGTTGTGAACCTTGTTTAACTGAAACGGCAACTTTCAGGATTAAAAAATCAGGAGACATTGAAATGTTTTTTTTCTGTTGAAAACTCAGATTTAAAATACAATAATTCCCTTTCTATACAGTTCAAAATTAGGTAAGTTGAACTAAATATGTTCAAATCAATTTGCATTGCTTTATTTATATTTAAATATCAAACAATGTTTTATATAATTAAATAAACCATCACTAATTAGATTTTAATTTTAATCAAAACGTGAATTTGGATAATTGTGACAAATTTCATCATCACGACTAAGAGATCTAATTGTTTATAATCATAGCAAATCTCTTTTTGCATTGAGAAACATTCCATTGAAAAATATTTCTAAGATTCAATATTCACTTTTTCTTCACGTTAATTTCTATACCTTGTCCATCTTCATTGAATGCTATCTACATAAACATTGAATGATAAGAGAGTAAAACAGAAAACGTGATTTCATTATCAAATTCCTGATATATATTAAATTACATACCAATTCACATGGCTATAAACCATCATGGTTATAAACGGATTAGACGATTTTTACTTAAATTATTATTTATCCTTAATTTTTTAATATTTAATTGTTATTAAATCGACAAGTTTTTTGGATTAATTAAAGTCTATTTGCAATTACGGAAGGGGAGGATATCGTGGAACTATTACTTGGAACTAAGTTTCATTTTGGAACAGTTTGGATGTGTTCCAAGGAAGCATGCTTATCTGATCCAGATCTAAACAATGCAACTGTGATAGTTCTTTGAACAGAAACCTACCTTCTTTAAACCAAAGAATAATGTGAGTGGGGGTAGTTTTTAGCTAAAACCGGGAGCGCGGTGGCACCATGGTAAGGCACGATGCTACTTACTCCAAGAACCTGAGTTTGAATCCGGCTGGGTAGAAACTTGTTTTCTGTTACACAGTAGACGTTAGTCAACCCTGAGGGTTCTGAATCCCTCCTGGGGTCCACCCAACCTCATAAATTGGGTACCCTTAGTTGGGTAAAAATCTGGCGGTGGAACGTGATTCTGATGAAATCACCTCCTTGCACAACCGTTGGTCTAGTAACAGTACTTCCTTACTGTACCCAAATGTACTGAACCCCTGCCCCTTTATGGGTTGTAGCGGTACAGATCTTTTTTTTTCGGGCCGCACCGTAGCTCAGGGGTGCAAGTATATAACGCCTTGGGCCGTTGACTTTTTTATTAAGTGGCGGTCCCACAAAATGAAAAACTTGACCCTCAACGATGGTTAGAATAGGTTGGTCACCTGTAGATAACCAGGCGAACATGACCTTCGACGTGGATTGCCTTAAAAAAAAAAAAGTTTTTTGAACAGATTTTAATTTTTTTTTTAGTTAAAACCTCCTATTTTCCTTGATCGAAGTTTCCTTTCTCTTTCCCATTCTTCTGCTCTAGCATAAAACATTCACAAGTATCGCCCAGTGCCTGTGGTTAGTGGCGGAACAAACTATAAAATTTTTTTATACTACTAAATCAATGTAAGGAAAGGGGGAAAATTAGATGGCTTCTATTATATCAGAATGAGGTTCAAAATCACTCTTTTGGCACTAAAATATCTAATTCTAACCTAAAGATCACCCCCAGTGGGCGGCTCAGGGTGAATTATGTCACCACTATAATTAGCACGTGAATACACGTTATTCAATCATGACATAAATTTTTAATTAAAAAATTCACTTATAATAAATAATTTACTAATAAATTCCATACTGTATTCATTATTTATGTACCAATCATTAAACTCAAGTTTTTACACAACATAATTGTACTCAGGATTTATTACAGAAATTGGTATTTTTTTAACCTTTATTAATTCCATTATTCATTCGAATATCTTTTTACAAATTAAAAATCGTTAACGAATGGACAGCCAAAATCATCAGCTTTTTTTATCCATTCGATAAACAAGCTATTATTTTTTTATGCTATATTTTAAATAAGCTACAATTTCTAATGTTAAATGTTTGATAAAAGGCAATTTTTATCTTTTAAAATTTTGATGAAGTAATTTATGTCATTGCATGCAATTTATAAAATAATATTTATGGACTTATATATTTCATAATATAACAGTTAATTAACTGACAGATAATAACTCATAAAAATTAACATTAATTAAAATATTCACACAGTTCGGGGCATTATATTATGATAATGAAGGTTATCTTTAGACTACAATTTTAGGATAAAACACATAATATATTTTATCCTAAAATTGTAGTCTAAATATATATATGTTTAATTATATTGAAATCAAAATGCTTTTATCATAAATATATTCATATATCAGACGGCTCAAAATAGGGTGCTGATATACATTAAAAGATTATTTTTAAAATTCATATTTATGAGTATATGATTCATTAAAATTATAACCAAAACATACATTATCCTAAACTTTATAAACATATTAGTCTACATGAGCTATCTGCTCAGATAGGTAGGTGAAACTTCTCACAACGGATACCCCTACATGACGAACGTTTTAGACAGTATAAGATTCATTTATAAACTTGATATTCTCAAGCAAATATCGATTATAAAACATTTGATCTGAATCAGTTAGATTTTAATTATAATTTTATTAAATTTGTATAAAAAATCATACACATATTGTTCCTTAATCTGCGATACCTCTTCAAGTCCGAAAAAAATATACCTTTAAAAAAAAATCATCATATCATTCTAGAATCATTCTGAAAGAATTTCTATAGAAAGAAAAATATGAAAATGTATTTAACAAAATATAGTTATGAGATGATCTTAGAATAATGGTTTTTGTTTTTGTTTTTTTAAATGGCATAGATATCGTTTTATTGTTTTTTTCAGACTTATTAGGTAGCTTAAGTGTTGATATGTAAATAATACTATTATTTTATTTTTTGTGATATTTTTATTTTGACTCCTTAATGGAAACCTCCGTTTCTACTTTATTTATTATACCATAAGACCACACAAACGTTTTCATATGATTCGGCCTGTAGACTACATAAATAGAAGAATATTAGCTTACAAATATTTTACTTAATTGTAAGAAAGAGGAGACTTTGTCAATAATACGTCACTAATTATTTAATAAAGATAAAAGAATTCAATAACTTGATTTACTGTATGAATATGGAATCGCTAATTGTATGCAAATGTTAAACATAAAAGAAATAGTTCATTCATGAGTTTTTTTTTTTCTTTTCATGAATTACTACTATTATGTTGTAAACGTTTACACTTTACACTGGTCTAGTATTTTTAATTCACAATTAAACCGACTCATGTTCAGTGTTCTGTAAAAAGCGTGGCTTAAACAAATCGAGAATTTTAGGTTTTACAATTTTTTTTTTCTAAAGTACACATTGATAGTCATTAGTTCATTCATGTTAAATATAATTAGGATATATTTATTAGGTTCTGAAAAATATAGACATATTTTCATCCAAAAATATTTTTCAGGCAGAAGTCCAAAATATGCTCTCCAGAAAAGCTGAACATACCATTTTTGCAGAACACCAACGACATGAGTATATATTTAGAAGTAACACCTGTTTCCTACTTTTATTTTAATTATTATTATAAATTTAATTACTTATAGAAATATAGCAATTTAATTTACAACTCTTCATCGTGAGTACTACTTACGTATTTTGGCGTCTGCTCCATGGTGCACAGCTACCAAGAGTACGAACCAGCTCAGAATCACAAGCATTACTAACCCTTTACAGATATTCTGCGTGAGAGTATGAAGTCATAATTAATCAGGAACGTATTGCACAAGCCCTTCCTAGGCTGACCAATCGGAAAACAGGTCAAAGGCGATCTTGCGCGCAAGTACTACCTCTGCATTCTGTGGAGCCCTGGCGAGGACTGCGGGCTTACACAAGTCGCGAACATACTTCGGACCCGGGACGACCCAGTTGGATAGTGAAAGTGGTCGGGGGGAATAGCCTGTAGGTCGCTGGGTTATGACAGCACCGGTTACTGCAGGTGCTTGACCAAACACGGAGGGGAGTAAGAGTACTTCATGTTGCTTCGTGTCTTACAAATCACTCAATAGTACTTGATCCTTCAATGCTAAAGTATTAAGTCTCTATTTATACGCCTGACACAAATCAGCAGTGTATCCCATTGAGATCTTTACAGCCAGTGTTGCGAAGTTAAGAATGAGTACGGTTACTGATGGAAGAATTATTTAAAACTGCTGCGCGGCCTGATTATAAATTTTATATTTGCTCATTGCTATATATTCCATTGACCTCGAAAAAAATCCTTATGAATAGGATAAAATTATCAAAATTCGTCACTATAAATTTTGTTGTTCAGGAGATTTGAGGAGCACCATTTAATCACTATCCTGTATTTTAACAATTTTACAATCTCCCTCTTACACATCACAGCGTAAATTTCATAATTTATAAGTCAGGCATAACGGACCTGAAAACATGCTTCATGTGAAAAATGGCTTGTTGTTCTAGGGTGGAGTAAAGAGGGGAGAAGGTTAATTTAATTCATGATTCTGAAACCAACTGTTTTCAATTAACCTGGACCTCTTCATGGGGTTAAAATCCTCTGTCTATTTTTATTGAATTTGGAACAGAATAGGGCTTATGGTATCAACTCACAACAAGAAAATGAAGCTAAAACAGATATTTGGGAATGTATTTAATGCTAATAACTTAAATTAAGATGCAACAAGAAATTACTATAACTTCAATTGATTATGATGATCTGAAAGATAGGAAGGAATCTGTTGATAGTACTTGCCTGACCCTCTTTAGTAAATATTTGAAAAAGAAATATTAAGATGTAAACTAGCTGATATTAATTAATAAAAATCGCTTAGCCATCTTCAATAAAATGGCAAACAATTGTAAAACTGTTAAAATCCAGTAAGTCGATATAAGCGAAAAAGTAGTTGAAACATTCTATAGATATGCGTACACAATCAAAACAAACTCACACACTGACCGTTTTGTGAGACTTAGCTGTTTGGGCTCAGAGGACTTTGTGTTTTTGTTTAAAAATTTTGCAGTAATACAATATTTCCCATTGGTATATATTACATTTATAGGTGAATGAAAGTAAAGAAAGTAAAACTCATTATTATTTTGCAATTCTTCCATTAATACTTATTTGGCATTAGAAATAAACTTAATTTTAGTTTTAAATACATACTAACCCTCTGACTATTTTTTCAGCAAGTCACCATTGTGTCATGAATAATTATCCACACATTTCTAATATTATCCAGGCTATAAATCATACTGATCCAAAGTTTATTGTAATATTTTCTTAAGTTAAATTTTATTGAGTAATATAATATTTTCCATATTGGTAATCACTAAAAATTACAGTACAAATAAGCAGTAATATAAATCTTGAAAAAGTAACACTAATAAAAGTAGTGGCTGAGAAATTTCTTGATAATATGAAAATTAAAAGTAAATTGTTGCCGGTTTTTAACCATATATTTTATTTCAAAAATGCTTGTTATTGAATTAACAAGTGTCCATAAACAAATAGCAGGAGGAATGAGGGGAGCAACCTTCCCACACTTTCAGAGAGTCCTGTGCTAAAGAAAATTAAAATAAATTACTTATTCATTACAAATTAATTTATATTTTTAAGGGGTCCCTCAGAATAAATCTTCCTCTTAAGAGTATTCCAAACTTTCCAAAGCTGCTAAAAGGTTTACTGATCTAAATTGATTAAAAAACAATAACTCTCAGTTCAAAGATCTTTTTTTTTTCAACAATATTTGAACAACAGGTTGATTCAAGTTTGGAAGCCTGAATTTTTTTTTCTATAAGCCCCATTCATTAATCTTGACCTTGCTTTGGCATAAATAAGTTGCTTTCCTATAGGATAACCGCTTCTTGCTGCCCTATTAGTTGAACTAGTATAGACACTAATGTAACCAATGAAGAGCTGCTTACTGAGAAGAATATATCATGTGATAAATCTGTAGCAATCATGAAAAATAAAATGATATGAAAAGAAATAAAATGCAATCAGGAAAAAAAGTAAAACATAGGATGATTACATTGAAAAATAGGTGTTGGGGTGCATTTCATTAAAAAAGACAGGTAATAAGAATAATGTAACAAATTGCACATCCAGAATGAAAGAGGCACGACTCAAAAACATTTAGTGGAAGGAACCCTTAAGCACAATCAGTCCTCAAATATCAGGCCAAACCCCTGCACAAAATATGTGATTTGCCAGCATAAATATACTAGAGGAAACACCCTGTAGTTTTTTTTATATAGAACTTAGCCCATTCTTTCTTACAAAAATATTTTTTTAGTTGTGCATTCTGTGTGAAATATTATTAGATACATCTCTAAACATGTAAATTACTTATTTCTCATATTGTTAATCATAAAAGAATGCTACACATGTAAATCTAAATTCATTTAATTGTCTCAATCATGCTTTATATGATATACTAATTTCAAAAAAGGTTGTCTTAGAAACTAGCAAAAACAACCAATGAGTTACTGTAAGGTTGAGTTTCAGTGTGGTGAGGTCATGAATAATCAAATATGGGAGCAAAACGGGAATAGGACACGCTAAGATAGTTAAATCAAGCAATATTTAAAAAGTGTTTGAAATTGAAAAACAGTGTGGAAAATTCATCCTTCCCTGCCAGACCCAATAAGTAATTGAATACATACATATAGGTAGTTATGTATATTTATATATGGTAGTTTGCAATTTCTTCAATTGTCTTGGGGCATTTTAAGGTGGACTACTACACCCTAAGACCCCCAGGAAGCGACGTCCTATAATAATTTTGAAATATTTACTTAAAATGGAAAGTGGAAACTTAAGATAGTTTAATCAAGCTGTATTAAAAAAGCACCTGAAATTGAAAAACAAAGGTGTTAAAAAAATGTCATTGTTCAATTTAAGGTGCTTTTTTAATATTGCTCGATTAAACTATCTTAAGTCTCCTCTTCCCATTTTAAGCAAATATTACAAAACTGATATAGGACCATCGCTTCCTGGGGGTCATAGTGGAGCGGGTCCAGTCGGGAAAGATTGCCTATTTTTTTTTTTGTGTTATGATCTTCTCTTGTGAAATATTGTACATTGACCAACCTACTCGCTGTAATTCTCTGTTTGAAAAGTTCAACCAATAATAGTTTTTACTCAATTTTCTTTTCCCTTCAGTAAACCATA
>NW_027114197.1:27190-53795 GCF_000696795.3 Halyomorpha halys
AAAAATTACTTTTCCACTAGGATGCATCATGTAACAGTTACAGATGAAAACAAGGTAAGACGTCTAATGCGTTTATTTATTAATTTAATTAGCTATTAACACAATACATGTTAGAAAAATATTTATTTCATATTATTAGAATTTCAGGGGCAGAAAATTTTTTTTTCGAAACAGCATTTTATATCCAGTCTATCATTCTATAACCAATGTAAAACTAAAATAATGAACAACTTACTCATTTATGAATATATTTAGTCTATATTTTATATTTTTACATTAGAATTTTTATTACAATTACTCAGGAAACAGTTCACTTAATGGAACATCCCTGACAATGTTATTGGCAGATTTAACAGCAAACTGAGTTAAGGTTGACACAATGGTTGGTTTAAGTTCTTGTACAAAATAATTGAAATTCAAATTAATAGCTGAACTTATCACATCACCTGGAAGAAAAAATTATAGTACATTCTCATTAATGTTTTATACATATATTGATATAGAAAATATATATTTACACTTGTAATTTCATTTTTTTTTTCTGACCTCCTTTATTGAATATATATATAAATATATATTCAATAAAAGAGGTCAGAAAAAAAATTGTATGCATGATAAACTAACTTAATGTTTAAGAACCACAACATTCAAAACACCCACAACAAGAGGGGGAAAAAACTGCTATTGAAAGTATATATTATTTTTTAAAACTTTACGATATGATACTTTTTTATTGAAATGATGAAGTTAAGCATGGTTGCATAACTGATATTAATTATTTTTTAACTTCGCTCTGTATTATTTTGTGGTTATATTTATAAATTAATTCTTCTTTTTTTTTGTTGTAAATTTTGTTCCCATACATCTTTAGGAAAGAATATATTAATATATGGAACTGTAGCTGAAACGTAAAATACATAAAAAAATCATATAAATGATTTTTTCAATGTGTTATCTTTAGTCTCTTTTAGAGAATCAGAAAATACCTTGGGCAATACTCCAATAAGGTTATCCTATCCCTTCATTTCCTTTTTGGTGTCATGAAATAAACTAAATAAGCCTTTGCAGCTGAGCAATTTGATATGGCTCAGGGTAATGAGGTTTTTATTTGTCAAATGTTATTTGAATATTCATATATCAGTATCTGCCTTTTATTGTATATTACTCAGCTAGTTGAACAGCTATTTATGCCCTTCTCTCTGGGTCCCCTCTCCCCCCCCATTAAATAATGTAATAACAAAATAACATACAAAAGAGCAAGAATTTATCTCAAAGAATGCTAAAAAAATGGTCTTTAATTTACCTACATGATAAACTAAACATTTAATATATGATCATAGAGAATTGACTATAACTATAATTATTATTAGTTAAGTAGAAGAACCAGTAATTCAAAAATGCAAAATAGGAAAATCTCAATATAAATTTAACTCCTGTAATAGATGATATGTATATTAGTATAGTATGAAGTAAAATTTATTAAATCAATTTAAAATAATTTAGAACTAATATCTTTGATTTAATTTAAGTGTACAAAGGTTCTTCAGGTATTTAATAGCAGAAAAACGTCTGCTACTTTGTTTTATTTTATTGAACTTATTGTTTTCTTAGCACTTTATTCATTTCCTTTAAAACACCAGTAAATCTTGAGCGCTAATTAAGTGGGATTCTACTGAAATTAATATGGTGTAAAACAATTACATCTGAGACCTTCTGTTATAGAATAAGTGAGGTTATAGTAAAATTAATACAAACCTATAAGCTTATCATCTCGCCCAAACATATTATCAATATGTATTTTTCCTTTGCCGATTTTCAACTTATTTAAGTCCAAACCATAAAAACTTAGGAACTGATCACCATCCTTATTAACCAGCTCACTTTTCATAGATACTTCAGAATCTACATCATCTGGAAAGTTATTTTTAGATGATATATACTTTATTGAAAAATGGAATAATTGATAGCCACTATCTTATATTTATATGATCCTCATTATTTATATTTATGGGATTTTCAATTAAACTTTAAATAATAGAAAAGAAAAAATGTGCTGTTTAGGAATAAATTAAGATATTTATTAAACTTACATATCAAATTATATCAAAATCAACCTTACTTGCTTAAGAGAATTTTGTGTTATTATTTGTTCTATCAAAAGAGAAATAACTGAAAAGTAATGAGGTTTTCACTCAGTTATTGAAATGGTCATATGGCTGTTAAATAACAAATAATTATTTAGCTTGTATCTGATTTGATAAAAATTAAAATCTTACAAACATCAGCAGTGATTTCTCCATTGCCTTTGACTGGTATCATTATGATTTTTCCATCGACATCAAACACTCCTTCTACTTTCAAATGTGGAATATTTAAATGAAAATTGAACTTTGGTTTAAGTGGATCTATACTAGAATGAAAATTTTAAAAAAGATATTAATAACTTTTAAGGATCTGAAAAATAAAATAAATTATAAGGATTGTGTACAGAAAACCTACGAAAATTTGATATCTTTTTTGACTTTGAAGTAAAACATTTTTTAGTGCCAATGGAAAGCTGGAAACAATACTTGTTTAATTCCATTGTGTATTTACACATTTTATATGTATTACACACATTATATATAACAAAAGAAGAATAAAAATTTATTTTGTTACTTTCCTTGAACAACTTTTTACATTTTACAACTGAATGTAATGTCATCTATTTGTTTCAGAAAAACAAAAAATCTTGGTAAGCAATACACATCAATGATGGGCAAAGAAAACCTAGTAACTCCACCTGTCTATAAAATGAAAACCACTGAATAGAAAGTACATAAATATCTCTAATCTATTAACAATTAGGCTTCTTCTGTGAATTAAAAACTAGATTGGCATACCTTTATATATTTTTCAAAACACTTATTTCTTTATCCTGTAAAATTTACCAAATGGGATTACAAGGTCTTCAACAACTACCATCAATATATTTCTTCATATTTGTCTATATTTATCACATCTATCAAAATATCTCTGCATATTTGTACTCATTTTTTTAAGCTTCATTTTGTTATTAAATTTAGAGGCTTGATCATGAGGCAATGGTTTTGTTAAATATTTACAAAGATAGAACAGAAGGACAGGAATTGAAAAGAATGTAATTTTGAAAATAATGGATAGCAAGACAAGTTGAAAGTGATTTAAGTAAGTAAATAAAGTTGAATAAATATAAAAATAAACAGTTTTTTTTTTAAACCATGTAGCAATAATGAATAAGGAAGAAACCCACAAGAAGCTACTGGTGATGAAATTGGACCAGTTGAAGAGAAGAGGGAAATCAAATAAAATATGGGAAAATGGTGTCACCATGGGTGCCCAGAACCATCCAAGTGTGCACAAATGGAAGACCAAGGTACACATCAGGACACAGTGCAATTGAAAGAAAGATCCATTATATTGCAATATTTAAGATAGTTAAGATTAAGAAAGCTAAATTAATTATTAAAATTAAAATAACAGAATTATTAGAGGAAAATCAAATTTAAAAAAAAATAATATTCATGAAAATCAGACCATTTTCAAATTTTAGCCATATTTTTAATGTTACTTAGTTTTTTAAACTTAAGTCTCCTCTTTCAAATTTAAATAAATGTTTCAAAGATGTGATAAAACCATTACTAAATCAGGTTTTAGAGGGATGAGTTAGCCAGATCCCCTTCATTATTATATAAAATGTTATTAGCTATAAGAAGGCCAAAACTATCTCATTGAATGAGCGAAAAAAATTAACAATGATCTGGAAAAATTAATCAACACAACTAAAGGGTATAATATCCATCAGAATATGGTTTTTTTAAATATGGTTGTTTTAAAGTCATTGACAACATGATATTGAAATGAAGTTTTATAAAAATTAATGAGTTCTATTCTCATTCGTATTCCATTGTTTTTTATGAATCCATCAAGCATATTTTATAAGAAAAAATGTTTGGAAATTCAATCTCCAAATCTAATTTTTGCTATATGAGTAAGTATTCATTAATTTGTTATTTATAACAAAGAATAAATTACAATTACAAAATTTGAAAAAAAAATGCTAAAATGTACATTGTAAATATTTGCTATCTATCATCCCACAGATTATCTAGAACTCTGTGAAGACCTGGAACAACAAGAAGACTTCAAGCTAGGCCAGATGTGCATGAGTGACTGTCAAATTAGGAATTATCATCACTTGAGCCCTAATGTCACATTTTGAACAATATTTGAACTGAATTGGTGCATATTATCTCACAACAACCAGTTATCTATCCCACTAATTACTAGTTATCTTTAAAATAAAACATGATTGAATTATTTACTCTAAATTTTTCAGTGTGTAATTACTTCCTCCCCATGCCTTAAGATTCTTTGTAACTACTTTCAACCCTGTTCCTTCATTGGCAATAGGTTCATCAATGATCAATGGTTCGATTGGTGGCACTTTCATTTCCGGCATACCTGGAATTCCAATAGACTGAGATTAAATATGTAAACTCTGTTAAGATATTAAAATTGTAAAATCATTAATGAATATACCTTCAATTAATCTTGGGCGCAAATTTTCTATTGACTTCTGGATACATGTTTGAAGGTTTGGATCTGTTCGTTTACATACTTCGACATAATCAGCTGGAACCATAATAATACATTTATGTTTGTAAATTTGAAGTTAGGAGTATGCATTGATAAGATAATTTTTTTTAACTATTTAAGATAAAGAACAAATTATAAATCAATTTAAAGGACTGAAAACTTTCACAAACCCATAATCAATAATAAATAAATAATCCATTACAAAATTAAATAAATGGAATTGGCAATAATGAGATCTCATTTGAACAAAAATAATTATTTTCAAGATTTAATTAATTATTGAAAATCATTCTATTAGTAGTAAAAATATTAAGTTTTCCTAATTATGTTCCTTTCCCTTGGTGACACACCTGCTCTACCAAGGAATTATCATCATCGTTAGTTTATCAATTAAACAATTATTTAAAAACAAAATAATTTAAATCCATTAAATTTGGAACATGTAACATAATAACTTGACAAACATTATTTTAAAAATATTTTATACAGAAATCAAACATTATTATAATAAACTATTCAAGATGTTAGTTTACAAATAAAGACACTTATTTGATAAATTTTTAATAATTAACATTTAAAACAGTGAAAACAAATATACAGTAAAATAAATTGTAATGTTAAAAAAATCTTACGTAGATGTGTTGAATGAGCAAGAGCTGCACTAAAAATGATCAATGTCCAAATGTGCTCCATTTCCTGATCCTGTTAGCAAGTAATTTGTTAATAATTGGCTATTTATTTATTATAATATATAGTATAAAATAACTAGTATTTAAATTAGTATTTTTTTTAAATGAAAACTGTCTAATAGAAGTATGGTTTGGGTATTGCGGGTACTGTAAAGTATTATGTCCCTTTCTAAGTTACATCAATGGAAAATTTATTGTTTAACTTTAATAATTTTAAAAATTAGGTGGTATAAATTCACAATAAATTTAAGGTTAAATATTTTATTGTGAGGGAGTGAGGAAAGGAAGAGAAGGAGGGAGGGAAAAAGAGAGGGGAGAGGTGAAGGATGATTTGAACCTTCCTTATGATGAGATTTCCCATTTTAATATATATTTCCTATTATATTTATTCTTTCAATATTTTATGTTTATAATTTTATTTGTGTACATAATTTTGGCAAGATATTTGAAACTAATGATTTCATTTCATCTATTTACCACCGTATTAGGATTTTCACTCATTTTTAATTCTTGCTTCTGTTTTCATCTCTCTTAAATGTTATGCCAATGTTTCGTGAATAGTCCTTCCCTGCTATTGCAGAGTATGTCTTTATGGCAGTGTTGTACTATACTCCCCCATTGTCTTATTTGTTCAAGCGGTTATTTTCCATTGGTCTTTCTGCATGATTAATAATTTAATTCCATCCAATGAAAGAGCTAGTTTTAATATGTAAAAGTGGTAACATGTAATCTGGGCAAGCTGATAAGTGTTCTAATGACTCTAAATTTGACAGTTATTTCAATAGTCAGTTTGGAAATTAAAAATAATAGTTTATTTATTTATTAATCTAAACATATTGAGTTAATTCAAGGTATTATTTTATAACTATTATTATAGTCATGACTTATTCCAACAGTTTTCTTCAATTAAGTTACCCCTCATTATCTTTCATGTATTTATTGCGTGTTTTAACACTTTTGTTTATCATAAATGATAGGGATCAAATTGTTTTTTAGAAGCTTTTAATTCGAACAAAACATTTAACCTCTTTACAGATCCTCTTGTTTACTTGGAAAACCCCACAAACGGACAGAATACAATGGATGTAACTAATATTTAATAGGAGAATGCCATAGGGTCAAGAAAAAGTAAAAATACCAATCGCTGAACCTGAAATTCAATTTAATTCATTCATTATACAACATTCAAAGTATAAAAAAAAAAAAAAGGCAGCAGGTACACGTAGGTACTTACTAAAACTATACATGAACACATATACTATAAGTTTATATAGATTAAGAAGTTCACACATAACGAATACAAACTTTTCTTTCAAGGACATTGAGGACTTGGTCATAAAACACATTATAGAACAAATGCCTGGGACTCAAGCTAGAGATTACGAGTAGATTAAAAAGAACCTGGATGCAGGATCTGCCAACAACGAGGAGCTGGACTGTACCCCTTGATACCTTATACTACAAGAGCCCAAGAGGAGAGAAAAGGCAGTTATTTCACCCCAATTTTTGATCAATTAATTGAATACTAGGTATAATTACTGGTTAAAATTGATGAGTCCACCAAGTATAGGTAGGAGAAATAAAAAATGGTGGCTGTTTCTAAGCGATAAAAATAATTAATTTTTGATTTGGAGCTCAATATCTTTACAACTACCAACAACAGAAAATCTAAGAGAGCATCATTTAAAGTAGAGTAAATTTTCTAAAATGTAAGCCCTAATAGAACTGTTTATGTACAGTAGTTCTCGTGATACCGTTTGATATCGTGGAACGTACTGAAATATCAGTAGTTAGTTAATTTATTTTGAGAAATCTACATCTCAGGAACTATGTGACCTACAGATATCTATTAACAATCAAATTAAAGCTGATTTAATAAGCTATAAGGTAGTTTAAGACCTTTACCTTCAGATATTTATTTTCGTAGGAGTAGTAGTTTTCATGAAATTCGCTAAAATAAATTGATTTATAATTGTTCGGACAAATTTTCATTTGCCAAATTTATATTCATATGTGAATATCATAAAAACTACTACCCCTACGAAGATAAGTGTCATAAACTACTTTATAGTATGTTAAGTTTCCTCTATTTTAATTGTTGGCAGACATATATGAATCTTATGGATCTAGAAATATATTTTTTCAAAAATCCAACATTTTATACGAACAACTAGAAATTAACATTTTGTGAGTTTATTTTGTCAAATTTAAAAAAACTACTAATCCTATAAAGAAAAAAGTTATAAACTATTTTATAGTAAATTTAACTAGCTTTCATTAGAGTGCTGGTATACATCCATACTCCAATGGTTTCTGAAATAGTTTTTCATAAATCAAACGTGTTGTCCGAACAACTATAAATCAATTTGTTTTAGCAAATATTCCTATGAAGGTAAAGGTCATAAACTACTTTATAGTACATTAAACTAGCTTTAGTTCTAGTACTAACTGACACTTTGCGTCACATAATTCCTGAGATATAGATTTTTCAAAATAAATTAGCTAACTACTAATCTTTCAGTAAATTTATAAGAAATTTTGCTTTTTAAAAAGCTTTATCTCGAGAATTAATGGACATAAATATCTCTATTAGGGCTAATATTTCAGCAAATTTACTCTTCTTTAAATAATGTTCTCTTAGATTTTATAGTTTTGTTGGTAGTTTTTAATATATAGAGCTCCAAATGAAAAATTAATGTTTTTTTAAGGTTTTAAAAAAGTCGCCATTTTTTATTCCCCCTTCCTATACTTGGCAGACTCATCATTTTTGACTAGTAATTATGCATAGTCTTCATTAAAGTAATAAAAAATTGGGGTGAAATAACTGCCTTTTTTTCTTCCCGGCTCTTGTACTATTATATGTCATTTTAGGGAAATGTTAGGGACAGTCAATCTGCTAAGTGTAAACGACAATCGTAGGCGTAATATTGAAAAGAATTAGAAAATATCATTAAGAAAATTTAACATGATGCTGTTAAAAAAATAATAATATCAAATGCTAACTCACATAAAATGCTTTGCTGGTGAAATATAGAATATCTACGTCGTTAATAAAAGACCAATATCAGTTTAGTTTGTTCTGTTCAATCTATTACATTGCTCTTTGATAAGACCTAAATCTCAGAATCATATTTAATATTATTTTTACAAGAATTTACAACCCTCTGATGTGTACAACTTGAGTTAGAGGTCAGGTGTAACAATGGGCGTGGGCATTTTAAGTGACCGCTCTAATATCACTGCTTCGCTTGAATAATGGCACATCTGGAAAAAAAATATTTACATTTTTTTTTTCTTTTGAGGCATTCCATAGATTGTAGTGTAAACTTGAATTAATTTGTAACAACTCTAATAGCTCTAGGAAAGTCTGTAGGACGACCTTAGTGAAGAAAATAATCGCAAGCACATTTGGAACATGTCAATTTTAAATAAAATCAAAACTGTTTTTTCGTCAGATGTACCAAGCGAATCAGCGATATGTGCAGTTAAATATCTTCTGTGTGCACTAAACATTTCTAAATTTAAAAATCGTCCACTTAGGATAAAATTTATTAAACATTAATAAAGATGTCATTTATAAGTTAAGTATTTTTTTTTAGCTTCAGAAAAATAATTAAAAAATACTCGCTACTCACCTAATTATATTTTTGAGTTTAATAGCTTAAAATGAACTGCATTTCCAGCTTGCTGAACACTAAAGCTTATCACTACGATAGGCCAATTGTAGACGGTTGACCACTTCAAGATTGTTGACGAATCCAGTAATCGAAGCAGAAGCAAATGAGAGTGAAGATGTATAGTTCATCGTTTTTATAAAAAAAATGAAAAAAAAAAAAAGATTGACTGACACAAGGACAATTTTAAACACTGTCATTGTTGTGCCAGAGCAGTTTCATTGGTCGTTTATCCGACTATACACAGGAATCCCTCACGTAACTCTATGGAATCGAAATAATAATATGCCATTTATGATAACTCCATCCTATCCTAGTCTTCATTGCAAGATGTTTTTATTTCTTCTAATTCCTGTTCTCTTCTTGGATAGCGTGTAAAGTATCTTCGTGATATATCTTGCTGTCTTTAATTGGCAATTTCCGAGCTCATCAACTTAACACCTATGTACTCTCGTGCATTATGTGTGTATCAAAAAGGAAGAACCTTGATAATTGAGCTGCCCTTTTATAGATGGGCAGAAAAAATAAGTAAGAAGTACATACATGTTTAAATATTACATTTCTATCAATCTATCAAATATTCATACACTGCTATCTGTTGTATGTGTAGTTATTGTTAACTGTAATAAAATATACTAGTATAATTAAAATTAACTGAGGAATTTCATATATATTCTGGATAAAAAAATTATTTCAGTTATACTACACAAATTATTTCACTAGACATATTACTCCTGAGCTCAAGTTCGATTCTGGTAGAGTCAGATAATTTATAATATCTTATTTTGATAGTGGGTTTGACTCTCTTGAATCAAAACCCAACGTGAGTTTATTAGTCAAAATGCGGTGGATCTTTAAGGTTTATTGAATCCAAGAAAACTCATGGGCTGTACAAATTTATACTGTACAAAAAAATTAAATGAAAAAAATGAACTATTTAAATTGTAGACAACACTTAAAAAGTTGAATAAACAACTGATATTTCTTTGACATTATTTAAGATTGACATGCATGTCTAAGCAGTTATTATCAGTTACCTTTATCAAAAACTATCGAAATGACAACACCTTTTTTATTGTGAAATTTAAAGCTGCAGTGGGGCTCTCCTCTTCTGTTGTCTTGATTTAGCTTATGTACAGTCGTTCCATTTATTGGTACTTTAAGAATCCTTGGTTCTTGAAGATAACGCAAATCGGTATTATTATAGTTTTGCGGTTGGTTGGTAGAACATTTATAATAAAAAAAAAAACAGACTATCCCATAGTCCTGGGGTTGATACTTCGCAATGAAGTACCCTTTCTAGACCTAGGCTTGTACAAATGATGATTTGGTTCAGATGGGACATTACCCCCTAGTTTTTTATCCAATCAATGGCGCCTACCTACTTTGTGTGGGCTTGTGGAGTGCAAGGCTGATTTAGCTACATAAACAATTATCTGCCACAGACAGACACGAAGCTGGGACACAGTGTCTTACTCACTAAGCTACCCTGCTCATTTATTTATAAGAGTGCATTAAAAAAAAAATACTTCTCTGATATTCTATTATCCATTTCAATAACGCATAACGAAAATGTTTATTGAATAAGATAATAATTATATAAAACATAAAGTATAATAAAAACTTAAATATAATTATAATTAAGGAGTGAAATAATCTGATTTGTTAGAATCATCGTAATAGCACATCGTGAACACAAAAACCATCAATAACCGTAATGTCAGTCGTAATGATGACATTAACAAGCTTTTACGTTAACTTTTATTTAAAGAAAATGCTAATGCAAAAGGTGGCCAATTTGCAATTTTTTCTGTTCATAATATAAATAGCTAACAAAATAGGTTTATGTATCACGTCACTAATGATAGAACATTTATGAATAAAGAGGTGTAGATAGTTGACCGTAGATTAATGATTGGAGAAGTTTGTCGGGGGGTACGATGTTGTTCTTTGCTGACCGCACCCCCCCCAAAAATTCTCCAATCATTTATGAATAAATATTAAATACTAAACAAATTTAAACTTTAACACTGATATATAAAATCCTAAATAAAAAAGCAATTACCTTGCGATGCAGACTAATTAAAATACATAAGTGAGTAAACCAACTGCTAGCGGTACACAGTCGCGAGCTCTTACGACCACTGACAGGATGATTTTCCAATTTTTAATTGTATTTATCTTTAAACTAATTTAATTTTATACGGTTTTAAGTCGATGGGTTAACCAATCGAGGTAGTGTTGAAATAATAATCGGGTTTAAGAGATAATGTAACAAGCATTCATCGAATTGTTCTTAAGCCAATTATAAATCATTCCACAAACATTTATAATAGCTGAGAATTTATGAGATATGCAAGAAAAAAGCTTATCTATTAATCAGGGTCTTATGATTTAAACCTTGTAAATTTTAAACGTCTACCAGCTTTAGGGGAGGGGAGGGAGCAATCAGAGCTAGTTTATTAAGAGATTGTTCTTATTGAAGCTAGATAGCTAGATTCAAGAAGCCGTTTTCTTGAATCCATAAAGCTACAGTATGGAACACTTAGCTGCTGTAGCATCTAGTACTAGAAGTAAAAATAAAAGGAAAGTGGTCATTGCTGGAAGACAAAATTATATTAAACATTGAAAAGGACATTGATAAAAGGATTAGCTTATGTCAAGGTTGCATTCAGATGTCAATGGATTGATACAGAAACATGGGGGAGCTAATTCCTAATTTTGACTAAGACTTCAACTTTTTTTATATTTATTTACTTCTATCTGGTTATTAATGACGGGGGAGGAAGGATTATTCTGTAGGTGACCTATTCTAACCTGAGTTGGAGGATCCAGTTTGCTTTCTGTAGGGCAGGCACAAAATAAAAGTCACCTTGCTCAGGCCAATTTATTTGTTCAGAGTTCCAGGCATTCAAAGATATATATATATATATTTTTTTTTTTTTTTTTTCAAAGCGTGCCAACTACCGTTCAATCTTTTTGGTTGATATTAAACATTCTGGAAAACCACAACAATTCCTGATCAAAATACAGGGAGCAGTGTCATGACTCCTAGGCCTAATCTTTGGAAGTTGTCTCCAGTACACTTTCATCAGAGATTATTCATATCAGATAGTCACCCATCCATGTATTGACCATGGTTACGTATAGTAAGCCCCTCAACCACACCCGTCCCCTTTAAGTCACATTTATTTGATATTAATACACCTTTTTTCGTTATTTCTTTTTGTAAGCTTTCCACTAAGCTTTGATTTTTTAAAAATACATTTTTATGCTTTCCGTTATTATATTTTAAGTATATATTCTCTCCACCATTTTCTATTTTTAATTTTAAAGTTTCTATTAGTAATAAATAAATAAAACAATAAATATGAATCTTAATAGAATCTAATAAAAAACTATCTCAAAAATTTCTTTATCTGTGAAATTGGCTTAAATAATTGCTGCACTCATGGTAGCAATTTTACTAATTTATGGTAGTTAGTAAGAGCATTGGAGCATGCAGGGACAATCATTTTCAGTATGCTGTATTGGTTATTTATAGCATTTTACGGAATAGATATTTCAAGTTTAGATCTTCAGTCGAATATTCTAAAACTTTAATAAAATATATAGATTTACATATTCATATGTACAATCAGTTTTTACAAGGATTCAGCAATATTTAACAACACCAAAATAAGAAAAAAATGTTAGGGCAAAATAATAAAAGGTTTGGGCTTTTATTTATTTCTTTTGTCCCTTAATAAATTAGAATCAGATTTATTAACTTTGTTCAAGTGGCTTTGTAAATTAGGTCCTGATATCATTTAGAGAGCTGAGGAAACCTGTGTCAGGAGGCCTTGATAATGCATGTTTTAAGTTAGATAGTTAATTAGAAGGTGAATTCACAGGATGCCAAGTCGTACAGGAATTTACTATACTGAGAAAACGTTACCCAAGAGGTGTTGAATATATTTTTCTTTCTCTCCCTCCTTATATAATTTTTATTATCTACCGAAAATACATAATATAATAAATGCTTATATTCACTGGTACTGAATTTTTTTTTTTTTTATCAATCCCTCTAAAACAGAAACCGTGAATAAGTGAGTGCTCTACTGTTAAAAAGGAATTAATCATGTTGGGTATTACCATTTACTACCTTTGGTATTTTAAGATTACCTGTAATGTTTATTAAATACTTGTGAAATATCCATTCTAAATGGCACTATTTTTAAAATGAAAATGGTACTCTGGGGTAATCAATATGCTAAGAATATAAAGGGTTGTGAGAGGTGTGGCCTATAAGAAATTACTTAACTGTGTATCATTATATTTTCTTTTTTTGTGTTTATTTATTGAAAAAATATATTTTCGTGGTTTATAAATGAGAACATTAAACTATTTACAATTAATTTAACAAATTATTATAATGCAAGCTTCTTGAGCATCATGAGTGGCATTCTCTGTTAGGGCTGCCTATCTTCCAATTACTCATAGGTAGTGTACATACAATTCTTTAATAGTTGATTCAACATCATTATCAAAATTTCTTAATAGGCCATGCTCAAATCCTACATCTTTCATCCTACAAATTTTATTATATCCTATACTCTATAAGACCTCAACAAGTTAATAATACTTTAATTCTCTTCATTCTACAGGACAGTATTAAAGGGATTCTTGTAATAGATATTTCTAAAAGTTAGTAGTTGGATGTAATTCTTCAAACAAGACCTTTTCATTCATATAAAGCAAAGTTTCCTATTTATGATTTAAAATTTGGCATATTTAATGTGATTGTAATTTTAATTGGGTACCACAAACACTCTTTAGTGAATTCAGAGTCTAAATTTCTTTAGTATCGCAGTTTCATATGATCTACTTCTTTATGAATAAATGCCAAGGATTCCAATTTATATGTCATTTGTTTAATTGTTCTTATTCCTCCTCTATAAACATTGATACTGGCCACACTAACATAAATGTTGAGTCTTGTATGAAACTTTCCTTTATAATTATTGTGTTATTTATTATGTTGTCTGTGGATGGCTCAATACTATTTATCATCAAACTTTATATATGCTAGTAAGAAAAAAACTTTAATTGTTGACAGAGACAGATTGAAGGACCACAATGATTCAAAAACATATCTTTGAGATTCAAGTCTACATTTTTTAGCATTGTTATCATGGAAAGTAATCCTATGAGGGAATCAATTTCATCTATCTTTGTATCTCTAATGTGATATTATTGGATATTGTAGCTCAACCTTGTCATTTCAATTCAGTTGTTAGTCTGATCCAATTCAAATAAATCTTCATCTGTATCTCTATTAGATAGCACATCATCTGATTTTGAATTAATTTGAGTATAATTGATTTCATCACTTAATTTTTCACTAGATCGCTCTTGCTGCCACTTAAATTGCCCCCATATTTCATCTAGTGTGTCAAAGGCAACTATTGAGGTGCTGGATACCATTTTGTTGAAAACAGAAGCCTGAAGAGATTAGCGTTAGTAGGGAACATGATTGAAAGAAATTAGTCAAAGAGTGAAAGAGTGAAAGAGTACCTAGAGTTCTATGGTCTTAGAGAAGGAATAAGACGACAATAGAAATTTGTTTGTTAAATTGTTCAAAATCCATATTTCTATCCTTATGTTTACAAAAGAGGGTTAAATCTACGCAAACATAAGAATGTTATTCTAAAAGAAAAATGTTAAAGGTTAGAAACAATACTAGTAACTAGAGTGTCCAGAAATCCAAAAGAAAATTATACTTTTTTTTTTTAATGCACAAGTAAACGATTACATTTATAAGTAAAAATGAACTTGATACAGGTGGAAATGTTTTATTATCAATATCTGTAAATATAGTAACACTTCAGTTGGATCCTTTGGTAGTTAAGTAAGCTTTACGTTTCTTCTAATTTATGCTAAATAATAATTTAAAGGTTTACTGTTTACTTTATTAAGGTTTGTATTTACTTCCTCAAAGTCATAATTGAATGTTGAAGATTTATTCTTTAGGTTAAAGACAAAAGTTACTTAAAGTAAATTCCAACCCCTTCTCTAGGCAGATATTTAATTCTTTTCCACAGGAATACATCTCGGACATACATGGCCCTTTGATTACAAATTAGTGATGTTTTTATTTTAAGAGTATATAAAGAGTTGTTATTAACACTAAAATTTTTAAAGGTGAAGGAGCCCTTGAAACAAACACTATTTGTATACATCAGTAATTGTACTACCAACATTTATATTTTATATTTAAAATTCCAAAGCCTGTTGATTGAAGCTAATATATATCTAATGATCAATATGTATTTCATTAAGTATGTAACAATTTTATTATAAAATGCATGCCACTTTACTCAAATAAAGCAGATGATTCTATTATTTAAACAGTTATTATTTATCCAAAAAATATTTTTGTAAATTCTTCTTTAGTTGAGATTAAAAATCATTAGGGAAAACAAAATTTCACGACTAATAATAGAGTTTTTGTACTATAAGTATCTTCAAACAATAAAAATAAATATACATCAGAAATTCTTAAAAATAAATTCATTTTGTATAAAAAAATAAATAAATAATTCAAATACTCATTGAAAAGAAAATCTTATTATCTAACAGTTTTTTGGCTTATAAGATCTCATTCACTGATCCAGTATTTATATGGTATTCTTTGGAAGAGATTGTCAACAAATTGTCCCATTATTTGCAGAAGTTTGCTCTTTATTGATGGCTTCATCTCCCGTAGCAGTTCTTGAGAATGAGAATTGATAAACAAATTAAGAGCAGCCTCTGCAAAATAAAAAACATTAATGTTGCAAGTTAAATTCCTTAAATATAACAACTGATTTATTTTTAGAATAAGTATATAAGAAATAATATTATTTAATAAAACACTAAATGCTTCTTTTAGTTTTTCTTACCCCCTAGGTAAGAATTGTATTGCGATTGGATAAAATATTTATAGGCAGTTATCAATTCATTATCTGAAGATGTGCAAATTTCACTTTCTAAAATCCTAATAATATAAAGTTATGATTTCAAGCAGCAAAAATTCATACCTGCTTAGTGGTATGGTACCTTCACTTTTCACATAGTTGTCATGCAGGAGTACCTTTAATTATGGTTTAAAAAATAATGAAAAAAAATTTCAAATGAGATAATGAAGGGTGAGTGAGGGAGTGAAAAACATGCTTTTTCAAAGGTGAAGAATAATATTTTTTATAGAAATGTAATTTTTAAAAACTTCATACAGCTTAATATTAATGTGATAGAAGAACCATGACAGTATAGCTGAACTATATAGGCACAATTTTACTAATAAAATCTAATAATCACTAAGCCAATTAAAGCAAAAATCAAGAATTTTGTTATATTAAACTTGATGATACTGTATAGTGAATCTATACTTCAAGAACTATAAAAAAAAACAAAAAAAAACTGCCACTATTTTCCAGATCTACTCAACTTAAAATAATATCCATATTTATGAAAACCAATAAAAAGGGTAGGTAATGTATTTGTGTAAAAAATCTAAACATTATTCTTCAGTTTTTACTGCTTTTTGACTTACAAGGGGAAAAAGGTACTAAATGACCTAAAAACATTACAAATTTAAATATTTTCTGACTATACAGAAAACTTATAAGAGATTATTTTAAAAATGACAAAAGAGCTGAAACATTAAAAAAATAAACATTTTGTTAATGGTTTTTATAATTATCTAGAATGTGCTTTTAAAATGTGGTTCTGGTTCCTTTTCAATTCATTTAGATTAATATTATTGAGTATTTTTTGTTTCATGAATTAAAGACTCATATTAGAATGTTTTATTCAATATTGTATGGTGGTAATTTTTACATTGATTTTTCAGAGTAAAAAAAAAAATAGATAAATTAGAAAATCCAAAAGTCAGCTTTTGAATATGCAATTAGAGTGTGTGTCCCAGAACCATTCTCTTATCTGCTCTCCTTCAGGTGAGCGAAGATCTACTTTCTCCCAGCATAAAAGAAAGTGTAAATCTTTGCATTCATATTTAACTCTCTTCAAATATCTATGCTTAAACTTGTAATTTTAAATATAAAATGGTGATTGTTATTTTAATTTTTTATAATGGTTTACAAATTTTTAATTTACCAAACGGATTCCTATTTTGGACATTTTTGAAGCAAAATTTTTTATTTATTTTTTAATTACTCCAGCTATGTAAAAGAAATTTTAATGAAGAGAATTTTTTGAGAAGTGAAATAATTTTGTAAGAGTATAACTGGAATTATATAATTTTTAAAATGAGAAGTGATTTTAATTAATAATTAAAATCATTTTTATAATTTTGCCTCTGGCTATTGTAATTATATTTGATTTAAAGTTAGAATTTTATTAGCTTAATTTTTAATGGATTATTTCTCACCTATTACAGTATTTCCATTGTGAACATTTTCAATGCCCATCTTCAATTCTCTGACACTGAAATCCATTTTTAAATCTTCGAGATTCAAATATTCTACACCATTAATATTTTGTTTGCTGGCTCTCAAATATGTCTTTGCCCTTACACCATCTGAAATTGAAAAAGAATATTTGTAATGATTATTAAGTTATTATGATATGTATAAAATGTATCTAAGCAATTAGAAACATTACCATATTGGCCCCAGTAGTCACCACCTCCTGTGGCCTGGACCATGATGAGAACTCCAGAACTTCTGTATTTAGCCCGCACTGCAATCTTTGGTATATAAAAACTGAATTGAAGCTGTAATGAATTCAGATCTGACCTGTGCATAAAATATAAAAGAAATTGAATTAAATAATTACTAGGCATCACTAGGAAGTTTCATATGAAGTATAAATAAAACATTTAAAATCTAACTTAAGCATATTAAATGTGGAGTTCTTGTTATTATAGGCCATTAAAATCACTGGAAATCATTTGGATGACCAGGTACAATTAAAGTTTTCCTAAGTAATTAATTAAAGTGATAATAATATTAAATTATAAACAAATTAATTTATTTGGATCATTAGAAGATCTAATACAAAAATTATGTATTACAACAATTTACATTCTTACAGGGAATTACAATACAAATAAATCACTCAAAAGATAATATGTTTATTTTTCCACATACTTCCTTCCACTTCCACCAACTTCCTGGAAGAATGCCAATTGTCATTCTGAATTTTTTGAAAAAAAAATTCCTTTAAAAAAGTACCTTTTTTTTTTAACTGATTCTCATTTTTAAGTAAATTTTAAACTTAAAACAATAAAATAACTAAAAAAAATATCCTGAGATCATTTTTTTAAACATTTTACATACGATAAATGAAAAATTGTTGATATTATAAATTTCAGTCATATGAATGGTGGGTATTAAAATAAATGCACTCAAACGCTTTAAGTTCTATCCGGGAACTTGTCCTATGCGAAAACAAGGCCGTACATATTCAAGTTTCAAATTTGGTGACGGCTATTATTTTTTCTCTTTTATTTATTTGTTTAATATTCGATGTTTTGGAACATTCTTAAGACAGTTTCGAGAGATAATAAACACCAATACAATAACACCAGCTAGCTCATTAGCAGTTTGACACTTTCAAATGAGAATTATTTTTAGAAGGGAACCTACCATTTTCAAAGTTTTTTTTTTAATTTATGATAATTAGATTTTTTTTTCTTAAAAATAACAATATACTGTAGTGAAATTTTATTACTATACTAAAATAATGGTCTTTAAATGCTTGACCTACTCTCTTCATTGTGACTACTAGCCTGACAGGTAGTCTGAATCATCATTCTACCTAAGGAATGACTGTTATATGGCGGTATGTAACAAGGCAAAGATATGGGAATAGATTTTCGAATTAGGAGGTGATTTATTTTAACATTGGGAGAAGGAAAAATAGAATAAGGAAAACAAATTTAAAATATAGGAGATTATTAATATAATGATATATTAGAGCTAATGAATTTCAAAACGAATTTATATTTTTTTAAAAAAATCTCAAATTCGAACAATGACTAAACAAATTTTACACTCTCAAACAAAATTCATGAAAATTTATCATGCATGCAACTTTTTCAATAATTCTTCATCAAATTTTTTGTTTTGTTTTTAACATATTCTAAAACTTATAAATCTATTCTCATGTATTAATGAATACTTTACCTTACTCCTGTAATCGTCAAATTGCTTATTCCATATGCCTTGATGTCTCGAAACGTCGCCCTGTATCCGTCGGGTCCGGAACCCAAAGCAAGATTTATTTCGTCTAGAACTATTGGTTCAACTTCTGTCATCCCCAGTTCAGGAATACCTGTAAAATATATTTAAAATAATATTATATTAAATATATATAAAATAACATTATATTAAATAAATATTATAACAGAATATTTCCAAAGTTGGAATTGATTTTACCTGTCCGAACATGCGTCGCCAAATGGTTGGCTGCGTAGGTCAGGCACTGGTTAATGTTAGGGTCATTTTTTTGGCATGTGTGAAGGAAATATGCTGGAAATAAATTAAAATATATTATTTATGTACTCAAAAAGTATATTATTTTAAAATAAATATACTATACATTATTGAATAGTTTTTCGACATAATTTTTTTTTCCACCCTTCATTAAAATAAATTAGTTCTGAGTCTTATCCCTTTAATTGCCTTGTGGAAAAAATAATTATGTTAATAATGATTAATCGACATAATTTTTTTTTTTCGTAACCTCCTTTATTTTTATATTTGGTTAATACATACATGAATACATATTGCATGATATATATGGATCAGTAAGATATTGCCTTTGATTGCCTCGTGACATTATAAGGTTAGTTGCAGGGTCTGATTAGAGTAGTTAATTAGATGTAGCTAACATTAGTGCATTATTGGAACGGGGAGAGAGGTTCCGCTGGTCAACATAATTATGATGAGTCCAACGTTTAAATTAACTTTATGTAGTAGTTCAGTTAAATCGAGCGGGTATATTAATAATGGTGCAAACCGACGAAACCCTGCTTTCACAACTAAGATTTACTCATCCGCATGAAAAAAATAAGTGCACTGATGGTAATAAGTGCCTATTCAACGAAACTGTCGATTACTATAGTATGCTATTATCAGTTTCTTCATGATTAATAAATATTGAATATGTATTTTTCCAAATCAAAATTGTTAACTATATTTTCCAAAAAGATTGAAAGACACTCAAGACAATACACGTGTATCGAGTTGGATGATCAATGTAATTTCATATAAATCTAGGACTCAAAATTTAATGTTCTCTGGAGTTATGTTCAGTTTGATTGATTCTACCGTTAAGCTTAATTTCCGAGAAAAAAAATCTGATATCTCCAAATCGTATAGAATTGGGACGTGTGACACACAAACACATGAGATTAAGTTCTTAATATTCAGAAAGACTAGGTACGTAAGAAGGGGGTATAAGAATAAAACCATTATAGTACAAGAGCCGGGAAGAAAAAAAGTCGGTTATTTCACTCAAATTTTTTATTACTTTAATGAAAACTATGTATAGTTACTAGTCAAACCGATGAGTCTGCCAAGTATAGGTAGGGGGAATAAAAAATGACGGCTGCTTCAAAACCTTAAAAAACATTAATTTTTCATTCGAAAGTCTATATCTTAAAAACTACCAACAACACTAGAAAATCTAAAAAGAACATTATTTAAAGGAAAGTAAATTTGCTGAAATATTAGCTCTTTCAATAGTTAAATAGTTCTCGAAATATAGCTTTTTAAAAAGCAACATTTCTTAAAAATCTACTGAAAGATTAGTAGTTAGTTAATTTATTTTGAGAAATCTATACCTCAGGAACTGTGTAACGTATAGATGTCTACTAGCACTCAAATTAAAGCTAGTTTAATGTTCTATGAAGTAGTTTATGATGTTTACCTTTCTAGGAATAGTAATTTTTCATGATATTTTCCAAAATAAATTGATTAATAGTTGTTCGGACAATAAGTTTGAGTTTTGAAAAACTTTATTTCAGAAACCATAGGACGTACAGATGTCTGCCAGCACTCAAATGAAAGCTAGTCAAATTTACTATAAAATAGTTTATTACGTTTATCTTTGTAGTAGTAGCAGTTAGTATTTGACAAAATAAATTCACAAACTGTTGATTTCTAGTTGTTTGATTTTTGAAAAAATATATCTCTAGATCTTTAAGACGCATATATGTCTACCAGCACTCAAAATAAAAGGAAATTTAACTTACTATAAAGTAGTATATTATACTTATCTTCGTAGGAGTAGTATTTTTTATGAAATATTGCTTTTTAAAAAGCTATATCTCGAGAACTATTGAACGTAAATAGCTCTGTTAAAACTGATACTTCAGAAAATTTCCTCTGCTTTAAATAATGTTATTTTAGATTTTCTAGTGTTGTTAGTTTTTAAGATGTAGACCTCTGAATGAAAAAATAATGTTTTCTAAGATTATGAAACAGCCATCATTTTTTATTCCCCCTACGTATACTTGGCAGACTCATCAATTTTGACTAGTATTTATAAATAGTTTTCATTAAAGTAATCAAAAATTGGGGTGAAATAACTCACTTTTTTCTCCTCTTGAGCTCTTGTATTATTATGTTTGGAAGATGTAGATATATTTGAACAATGTAAGGACGCTCCAGAAGGAACAATTGGATATCAGTTTTGCTATCTGAGAATATTCAAAGAAAGCAATGAACAGGTTCATGAAAAATAATTCAGCTACAAGAAATGGCAAATAGGTAATAAATAAATCTACTTTTCTGCTTATTATTACCTCTTCTACGTTGAGGATGATTAATTGTTAAGGATTTCTTCGATTTTTATTATACTTTTTAAAGCTGTATACAAAGATTTTATGATGCAGTTTCAAATAATGTAACGGTCTCAGTTTTTAAATTAATTTTGATTTTCCTTAGATTGTTCTATAAGTTTAAGTATTTTCGATGTCTGCTGACACTTATCTTGGGGGTACACGTCATTTTGAAGACATTTTTATTAATAAAATAAGACTTAGAGTATGAGTCCACTGGAACAATTATTTTAGCCCACTTTTTATAAAATCACAGAGCCATCCTACAAGGAATTAAAATTACTACCAAATTTTAAAATCGTTTGAAGGTATCTTAAGTTATGCTTTAATTTTTTCTTAATTTTTTTTTCGGCAAACGAGTTTTCATTAAATTTTTCCAGAAAGGAACGATCTATGCACAACAATTTTTTCATAAACATCAAATTGTAATTTTTGTTATATAATTAAAATCGAAAAATTTAATTTAAATTTTCTTACTTTATTTATTTATTAATTTTATTTTTGTGACTAAAATTATTCTTCCCAAATACTCTTCATATGTTAAACTATCTTCAGATTTCCGTCTGTGTAATCTCTATATCTTTTTTTTATTCTAGATGATTGATGTGAGTGCTGTGGGTATCTCTAATCTTTATTTATCTTAAGGATCTTGTGTTTTTCACTTCTCATGTTTCCTCAATCGGTATAACGTTAACTGATCAGTTATTTACTTTAGGCTTTGTATTGAAATATTTTGAAAATCTCTTTTTATTATTAATATTATGTTGTAACATGCATGTTATTGTAATTACTTACGTTTCTGTGATGTGGAAATACCAACTAAGAGACATAGACTAGCGATGAACAGTGCGTTACAAGGACCCTCCATCTCTTCCAGCTGAAAATAAAAGACCATTGTATACATAATTCATTATTGAAAGAAAGACGTTTTGTGAAAATAATTTGCTAAACTTTCTCTAGGCACTGTTAGTTCATAAAATGGGGAGAGTTTCTACTGGCTTTTAGAGATCTTGTTACATTTTACCTTGTAATATAGTACAATATGTTGCACACAGGACTATAGATGTTTCGTAAGTTAAACAATGAAACTTAATTAAAATTATATGCATATATTAATTGTACTTAAAAAATAATAACAAAATGGGGAAGCTTATGTATTAGTTTACATGGTCCTAGCTTACGTTTTGATTTTATTTTCTTTCAGTGTACTATCATTATTTTTTCTTACAGCAAGCTATACAACATTCTTTCGATGATTATTCGGAGTCGTCTACCCCAACTAACGACCTCCACAAGCTACAGAAAAACAAGGGTGCAAAAACCTCAGAAAAGACCACCATTTTCGTTTTACTTCCTCGATTTCTTTGTTATCCCAATTACTTTTAACTTATTTTTTTATTTAAAACTCAGCTCCTTTGAAAATTGTAAATCGCTCTCACGTGTTTTAATTTCCAAAATATCTCTATTAAAGTGAAAACACCGGAAAAGAGTGTATACAAAGCAACAAAATAAAACATGGTGTCTAGTAGGTGTTTAGCAACATCCAAAGAGGTTAAATTGTACCTTAAAAAAACATAGATATGAATGGTCCGATTCTCTACAGAAAAGGAGAACATTGATATTATAGGGGTTCTTTTTTTTTTTTTTTTTTTTTTTAAAAGTAAATCAAGTTTTTTTTGTTTAATATGAAAAATTACTAAAAAATATTTAAATAAAGTAATTAAAATTTTTAGGATAATTAATTGGATAAAATTATAACAAAATTAATATTATACAAGATTTTTGCTCATTCATTTTTTTTTAACCTGTTTCCCCTAAACCTTCGAATTCATCTAGTACCCAATCCTTACAATCCAAAATCCTCGATCCTCCTTACTTTGTCACAAATAACATCATCCATAAAGACCTTAATGTTCCATATGTAACCAATCTACACCGCATCAGATGTCAATCCTTCCATTATAAACTCCCTAACCACTCAAACTCACTAGTTCCTAACTTTGCTCCCTCTTCTATTCTTGACAATCCTCTGGGGGGCCTGAAAAATGGCCTCGAGACCATTTGTTGTAAAAATGTTTCTAGAGTGCTAATGAGTAGTTTCTCTACATGCCAGTGTCATACCGTTATGGTCTTACTTCAAATTTACTAGTGGTATTTTATGTACGGTTGTAAATGTCAATAAATAAATTTTAAAAAACTGTTTCCCCAGAGTATCAGAGTTTTCAGCCAAAATTAGCTACTTTAGCAAAATTACTAAAACACACTTCTTATATACAACAAATATATGATATGAAATAATTAATATTGGTATAACAAATAAAATTCATAACCTTTTTATGAAAAACAATTTTATTATTATGAAAGTAGAGTAAAAATTATACAATAAAACTTTCAACTAATTTGTAGTTTACTCACAAAGTTTTCTTGTTATTTTAGCAATAATTTTTGTAAATTCTGTACTTTCATTTACCTTTATATGAAATATATAGTATGGGGAATTTCTATATAAAATTTTATTATTCAAGTTTTTGATGGAAATATACGTTTTGAGGTCTCCTAAATCCAAATAACTGAATATCATGTATTTATGTTTGTAAAAATCCTAGTTAAGAATTGAATAGCTGGACTTAACTAAAATTGTATATTTATAACAGGTGTGTGTATGCCTGAGATGGTACAGAAAATGTTTCGTTAAAATCTACCAACTCGTGCTTCTGCAGTTTATACAATCGATTTTACATTTTTTTTTTTTTTTTTTTTTTCAAAAATTGTCGAAAACGAATCTAACTATTTTGAGCAAACTGGGTAAATCAATGTAGAATTAAATATCAGTTAGATTTTATCCTGTTAAAAATAGGGCTTGAGGATTTTAAAAAATAAATATTGTTCAAAAGTACCTTCAATTTTGATTATTTAAAATAACTAACAATTTTGCTTTATTAATAATAAAAAAATTGAATAAATATGAAATATAAAATAATTAATTAATTAACTAAGTTAGAGAAAAAAGGACAAATAGAGACAGAGGTTTAGAGAGATTGAGAAATCAGAAACAACCGACAGTAATTAATTCCTTCCATATGTACTTTCAGCTTCGTTATCTTTTGTTAAACATTCTTATTCTTGGCTGGAAAAAAGTTGATATTCGTTATTCGCATATCGAAGTACCCTAAAATATGAAGTTTATAAGCAAAAAATAAAAATTTTAACCTAATCTATTCCTTCAATTTTTTGTTAAAAGATAATTTCCCCTAAGAGGTGTCCCGTGAGCATTTATCTCATGGTAGACTATTTGTACTATTTTTTATATATAATTCGAGGACCGTCCATAGCTTAGATGGTCTTTTGTTCTTGCTAGCGGCGCCGGTTCGAATTCCGGCCTAGGGGCGTTGACTTTTTTCATTAATTTGTGGTCCCAGAAAATGAAAAACTTGACTCTCCACCATGGTTAAAATAGGTTGGTCACCTGTAGATAGCTAGGCAAGCATCACCTTCGCTGTAGATTGCCTTAATATATATATAATTGAATGTGATGACAAAAATCCTTAAGATTATCTTCAATGCAATTTGAAATTGAAATTGTAAATTGTAGCTCTGCCATCAGGGGCTGATGAATCCAGATTTCGTAAAAGATCTTAGATCTTCTTGCCTCCGATCATGATTTTAAATCACGCAAGAGGCGCAGATGAGCAAAAGGCTCAACTGATAAAATAAAAATATGTGATTGTATTGTATTATATTGGTGAGAGAAAGGAGGACAGTCTTGGCCGAAAAATAAAATAATAAATAGAAAAAAGTATTTATTATATTTTATAATATTATAAGTATAATTATTATTATTATTGGTGAGAGAAAGGAGGACAGTCTTGGCCGAAAAATAAAATAATAAATAGAAAAAAGTATTTATTATATTTTATAATATTATAAGTATAATTATTATTATTATTGGTGAGAGAAAGGAGGCCAGAGCAAAATTTAATTGAGTACAGGCGGGAAGGTAAAAAAAGGGAGTAACATAAGCAAGCGGCAATAACATCGATGGGTTAATGGAAGGTAGACTAAAGTATACTAAAACTGGTGAAATACTAGAAAAATATAGATGTTTATTTCCAAATATGAGCAAAATACTCAAAACTACACCTCTCCTGGGTTAAACAATTTGGTAGGGACCATGCATCACACAAATACATATTGTTATTTCTTTGTAACTAATATATGTCTTGGCCGAAAAATAAAATAATAAATAGAAAAAAGTATTTATTATATTTTATAATATTATAAGTATAATTATTATTATTATTATAGTATAAGTATAAGTATTTATTATATTTTAGTCTTGGCCGAAAAAAGAATAATAAATAGAAAAAAGTATTTATTATATTTTATTATGTAAGCTGATTATAAAAAACATCTAGAGAATGCCCTATGGGTGACTGACTGACTACATAGTACACTCAATTTACAACATAACATATTTTCAATTCGGAGAAGATTGAATTTTCACCGCCTCATAAGTTTTCAACGTTTTCTCTGGTTCTCACATTTCTCCTGCGAAATGTAGGTTAGAGAAGGTCGGTTGTAGCCATCCAGGTCTATTGAGAACTGGCTAGAGCGGTATAAGTCCGTTGTTTTTCTCTCGTAGAAAAAAACGTCTAGTCTAAAAACAAACAAATAACTCACTAGGCGATAGGAAGGACCATTAATACTATTCAAGATAGAGTGGAATGGTGTGTTATTTTAGATATTAATAACATTAATATTTCTTTTAAGGTCAATTGTTTATGTTTTATATATTT